>NC_034607.1:2410361-2420992 GCF_900095145.1 Mus pahari | reverse complement strand
CTTCCTTCCTTCCTTCCTTCCTTCCTTCCTTCCTTCCTTCTTCCTTCTTTCCTTCCTTCCTTCTTTCCTTCCTTCCTTCTTTTCTTTCTTTCTTTCTTTCTTTCTTTCTTTCTTTCTTTCTTTCTTGCTTGCTTGCTTGCTTGCTTGCTTTGTCTTCCTTTTCTTCTTTCATTTCCCTTTTCCTTTTTTCTTTTTGAGTGAGGAGCCCACTACAGAGGTGGCCTGGAACTGGATGCATAGACCAGGCTGGACTAAAACATACACAGATCCCTGTGTTCCACCATTGCTGGTATTAAAGATGTGTGCTGTGTCACACAGGATCCAGAGTTTGAGACAGGCTTCACATAGCTCTGAATGACCTTAAACTCACTATGTAGCTAAGGACGGCTTGAGTTCCTGATCGTCTTGCCTGTACCTTCTGAGAAGTTATGTTTATGTTTATGTTTACCGTTATGGATAAGGTTAGTGTTGTTAGGGTTAGAGTTAGTGTTAGGTTAGGGTGAGGGTTATGGTTAGTTTTAGGGTTATGGTGATGGTTAATGTTAGAATTTGTGTTAGGGTTAGCGTTAGGGGTAGAGTTCTTTGGGTTAAGGTTATGATTATGGTTAGGATCATTAGGGTTTGCGTTATTGATATGATTAGTGTACACAGTCTAGGCCATGTTTTTATAAGAGCAATGACCTCTGGCTTCTTTAGTAACAGCTTTGTCAATACAGCTGGCTGTGTCTGTGATGCCCTGTGAGAAGACACAATGCACATCCCATCCAGGTTTCCTCACCGTCCTCTAAGCCTCTCTGATCTGCTCCTGGTCATTGCCCTCCCCTGTCATCCCCTTTGGGAGGCTTAGGGTGGGGACTCAGGAGGAGATAAGGTTTGTTTACTTCCAGGCACCCAGAGTCCAAGGTCCCTCCCTGGTTCCTGCTGAGTCTGTGATCTTGGCTGCTAGGGTTGGGCTGGGCTGTGAATGGGGCAGGGATTGTGGTAGAAACTCCATGTTTCAGGAAGACATACCTTCCCCTCATCTTAGTAGTTACTGGACCAAATCTAGGCCCATGACACCATCTCTGTTTGGAGCTGCAACAGGCATTGATAAAACTCTGTTGTGTGCAGACATGAGCTGCTCCTGATGCTTAAAAGGGATTCAATAAAGTTTTGTTCTCCTTTTCTGTATCATTTTTTAACATTCCATAAAGTGTATGTCTGAGAAGTCCCTCCATTGGATAGGGTGGGCAGTGGTAAGAGTAGGGGTGTGGTTGGGGTGGTGAGGTGAACCTTCACCTCTTCCTGACAGAACATCACATTCAGAAGGAACAAACACCCCAGTCACATTACTATAGCTTTCAGTTTCTGTGGCTGAAACTCTAATTGCTCTGTTGGCTCAAAGGGCACTGCTTGAATAGGCAGTGACTCTGTTCCTGTTCCTGCCATCTCCTCTGCTGCTGTCTCTGTTGTCCTCATGGTGGACACTGTGCCTGCCCTGTCTCCACAGCAGCTGTCTCTGTTGTCATCGTTGTCTCTGGAGAGGCTGTGACAACTTGAGTCAGGCTGCACTTCTTGTCTGTTGACCTAAGAACAATGACAATGGACCTGAGGCAACCCAAGGCTGGCACTGAGGGGAGCAGGGCTTAAAGCTGTGAGAGCCCCTTGGAGAGGAATGAGGTGTGAGAGGAGGATTTGGGTTCTGCTGGGTCCCCTTGGCCCTGAGCTGCTCCTGATGAAGTCACAGCCTTTCAAAGCTGGGGACAAAGAGAAGCAGGTAGGTGGGCACTGAAGACAGCTGGGGCCTGCAGAGAAATCAGAGAGGAGACTATGCTGAGTGAGGTTCAGCAGGTCACCTCCCTGGTGACTGAGCCTGGAGAAAGCTCAGAGCTCCCTGTGTTTGTCCTGCTCAGGCCATTGGGTCCCTCCCCACCTCTTCTCCTTCCAAACAGCAGGTGGTTTGGGAAGAAAAGCGTTTTCTCCTTCTCTGTCTCTCTGTCTCTCTGTTTCTCTGTCTGTCTGTCTGTCTGTCTCTCTCTCTCTCTCTTCCCCCCACTTGCTTGCTAGCTCATGCCTGCCCTCAGCCCTCCCCTGCCCAACATCCCATTGCCCCAGTCACTCTGCCTTCTCTGGCCTGCTCTCTCTGGCCCTGCATGCTCTGGCCTCTCTCCTGTTCTTTCCAATTCTGTGTACACTCAGCTTGGTCATTATCAACAGAGACTGTGTGGATAAACCTGTGCTGTGGGACATGTGTGTGTGGCACCTGCTGAGTCTAGGTATATCTTGGAACCATGGCTGGGGTTGTCTCGGACAGAAGCGTAGACAATCTCCAAAACTAAAAGCCAGGAGAAGGCATTTGTGATGGGCCTGTCAGCCTTCTTGGAGACCTGTGTGTCTCTGAAGATGCCCGTAAGGGGCTGGTCACAGTTGTGGAGCCATAGAATACAGGGTCCAGGCTATTCCCAAGGGAGAGACATAGGCTCCATGTCTTGGGGTCACAGGCAGTTTATGGATAAGGGGGAGTTAGAGTCATGGTGTCTATACTGGGTTCTCCTCAAGGCTCTGAAAAAGGAAGGGTCTATAATTCTGGGTAGAGCTTGGTTGTCCCTGAGCTGGGGCGGAGGTGGGAAAGAATGTGGGTAGCTTCCTGGAAGTGACTTGTGTGTCCCCAGCTGCCCAGTCTGCTCAGGGCTGAGAGGAGACCAGGCCGGGCTGTTTGTCAGTGTTGGGTTGTGTGGAGCCTTCACCCTGTGAGCATGGATGTGTTTGGTCCTGTGCGCTGATCTCCTGCCCTGAGCAATGCTGTCTCTGATGAAGGGTCTAACATCTGGGTGCATCTGTCCTCTTACCGCCTGCCTCAGGTGTTGATCTGCCTCTCCTGTTTTTCTCTTCAGCTCCGAGGACATGGAAAATCACCACAAGCCCTCTGTGCTCTTCCAGGTCTCCTGTCTGTTTGTCCTTACACAGCTGCTTAGCTGGGTGACCACACGTGAGTCTGTCCTGGTCTGTCTTCCCGTGTCTCTGTACAGTGGGTGGAGCTGCCAGGTTCTCTGCAGGTCAGATGTGCAGGAGACCCACATAAATCTGGTATCCAGAATTTTCCCAGCTTTCCATTTACAGTGTGTGAATAATAAAAATATCAGGCCAGAATTTCTGCATCAGTCTTTGAGAGGCTGCCACTGGAACATCGTGAGTCCTTGGCCTGCCTGAGCTCCATAGCCAGACCTTACCTGGGGAGCATAGCTGGGATAGCCTTGGACTGGCAGTGTGCCTGGGGTGTGAGGAGCTGCAGAGGCCAGTGCTGGCTGCAGCAGAGTGACTCAGGGAGTGAGAGGCAGGAGCTGTGCTGGGGAGGACTGAGGTGGGAGCAGCCCTGGGGGCCTGGTGGTCCCAGGTGAGAAAAGCAGATTCAGGACTGAGCCTTGAGCTGAGCAGGGACAGGCTTTGACTCCATGTTATGGTCACAGAGGTGAGGCTTGGGAGACTGCAGACAGGTGTGGTGGTCTGTCCAGTGGCACCAGTGTGCTAGACACAAATGGAGCAGTACAGAGTGACAACGAGCCCTTGGGGCCACAGTGCCTGTGTCAAAGTCCTTCAGTTTAGTGGGCCAAGGGTTCCCAGAGTGAGACAGACGATCTTCCTTGTTTATCACAAAGTGATGGGACACCTCGAATGCAGTTGGCTTTTTCAGAGAAGTATCCTTTGGTTCCCTATACTTTATTTCATGTGTATGGGCATTTTCCCCAAATGTATGTCTGTGTAACTCCTGTATGTCTCATACCCATGACATCCAGGAGATAGTTACAGTTTTGGGCCACCTTGTAGGTGCTGGGTATTCAATCTGCCTCCTTTGTAAGAGTAACCTATATCTTAACTGCTCAGCTATGTCTCCAGGCTTTGGTTCTATGTTTTAAAGTTCACAAATTGTTGCATGGATGAAGTTGTGGGCTGAAGTAATAATTTTAAGATGTGTAGTTGGGTAGTTTTCTGGGCTCAGTGATAAAGAAATTCTACCCTAGCATGTGACACAGGAAGAGCTGAGAGTCTCGGGATGTGAACCTCTGCAGGGGTCTTTAGAAATGCATAATTTTGAGCCCACCACAGACCTTCTGAAGGTGATCATTGGTATGAGATCCAGGTACCTACCTGTAAGCTCCCCGACTAGATCCATGCAAGTTGGAGAAGGAATACACTTGGGATTTCTTTCAATGGAACGGTCTGGGGACAAGGACACAAGCAGAAGAGAGAGAGTTTCTACAGTCATTTATGGGCTATACTGGCATGGTCTGAAGATGTCTTGTATACTATTTGTGTGCCTTATTTTGGGTTTTATTGCTGTGGAGCTACAGCATGACCAAGGCAAGTCTTGTAATTGAAAATATTGAGTTGGTGTTGGCTTAGAGTTTCACAGGTTTAGTGTATTATCACAGTGGCAGGAAGCTTGGCAGGGAGCAGGCAGACATGGTGCTGGATAAACTGAGAGTTCTATTTCTCGATGGAGGGCATCAGCAGAGATTTTCTGTTATGCTGGGTGTACCTTGAGATGGGAGACTCAAACCCTGTCTTCACAGTGACACACTTCCGTAGCACCACTTCCAATAGCCAAGCATTCAAATCGATGAATCTATGAGGGCCATAACTCTTCAAAGCACTACTTATGGGTGCCTTATTCATAATGCTTAGGGCAACCCCATCTAGGCCTTACTTGTGATCACAGGATATCCCACCTCAGATCTGCATTGACCTGTGTCTCTCCAGCTTCTCAGTGCTACATCTGTGTGCCCACAGATGAGTTCCTGGTCTTTGGTCCCTCAGACCCCATTGTGGCTGAGCTGGGTGGGGAAGCCATCCTTCCCTGCTCCGTGTTTCCAGCCATGAATGTGGAGAACTTGGAGGAGCTGAGGTGGTACCGAAGCAGATTCTCAGCAGCAGTACTTGTCTATCGGGACCAAGAGGAGCAGAAAGGAGAGCAGATGCCTGAGTATTCCTGGCGGACCTTGTTGGTGAAGGACCAGTTCCATCAAGGCAAGGCTGCTGTGAGGATCCAAAATGTCTGGGCATCAGATAGTGGGATATACATCTGCCACTTCAAACAGGGACACTTCCATGAAGAGGCCATCTTGGAACTGAAGGTGGCAGGTTGGTTAACTGATCCTTGTTTTAAAAACCTTGGGTGACCTGTGTGTGGGAGGAACCTGAGGGTTCATGTCACTCAGCCCCTTATTTTCTTTTATATTTTGAGAGAAGTTCTCATGGTTGCCAGACTGTCCTTGAGCTGCTGTGCTGTGCTGGGCTCACCCGGGAGCTCTCATCTCTCATTTTTCATCTCTACTCATTTCTAGTTTCCCATTTTGAGATGAGAAATGGGTAGTGAATTCCTAGATGGATAATTCAACCCAAAATTTATAGGTGGATCCCCTAAAATGTGCTGTGTATAGTTCTGTGGGCTAGGGATCCTTTCGGTATTACGGAAATACCAGCTGTTGCAATGTACAGTTTATAGGGGTCGGCAGGAAAGTCATTGAGAGTTAGTGAGCAGTCAGTGCGAAATGGCGGTCAATGCTAAAGGCAAGTGATGGAGGGGAGGAAGGAAGGATGCTCATGGTCTGTTTTCCCTGATATTAGAGCTGGGTGTGGGCCTGCTATGAGGGTCACAGGTGTGTGGATAATGGACAGATGGAGTGCTGGGTCCTACCTCAGGGCTTCCTTCAGGTTCCTCAGGATTTTTTTGGGTTGATAAAAGAGAGGTCTCTTTGTAGCGTGTAGTTTTCTGCTCTTCCTGCCTTTTCTCTGGAAATTGGATCATGCTATTAGCCCCCACCCAGATTCCCTTAAAACCTTGATTAAAGACACACACACAGTTTGTCCCTTTATAACTTGCCTTCTGAGTTGGGGAGTGGTAGCACATGCGTTTAATCCCAGCAATTGGGAAGCAGAGGCAGGTGGATTTCTGAATTTGCGGCCTGACTGTTCTACATAGTGAGTTCCAGGACAGCCAGGGCTATACAGAGAAACCCTGGAGAAAGAAAACACAAAGGATTCCTTCATGGAAGGGTCTGGGACCAGGGACACAGGCAGAAGAGATTTTTTGTTTGTTTATTTTTACATCATTTATGGGGTGGACTACTATGTCCAAAGGTAACTTGTACATTAGTACATTAGCCATGCGTTCCTAATGCACAGTACATAGAGCAACTCCATCCATCTTTTGCTTTCTGCTGGGATTATACTCCCTGTCAGAGTGTGTTCGCTGCATTCCTGTGTCTCTCCAGCCTCTCATTGCTACATCTGTGTCCACAGAGGAGTTCCGGGTCTTTGGTCCCTCAGACCCCATTGTGGCTGCACCAGGTGGGGAAGCCATCCTTCCCTGCTCCATGATTCCACCCATGAATGTGGAGAACATGGAGGAGCTGAGGTGGTTCCGCAGTAGATTCTCAGAAGCCGTACTTGTCTATCGGGACCAAGAGGAGCAGAAAAGAGAGCAGATGCCTGAGTATTCCTGGCGGACCTCTCTGGTGAAGGACCAGTTCCATCAAGGCAAGGCTGCTGTGAGGATCCAAAATGTCCAGGCGTCAGATAGTGGGATGTACATCTGCCACTTCAAACAGGGAGTGTTCCATGAAGAGGCCATCTTGGAACTGAAGGTGGCAGGTTGGTTAACTGATCCTTGTTCTAAAAACCTTGGGTGACCTGTGTGTGGGAGGAACCTGAGGGTTCATGTCACTCAGCCCCTTATTTTCTTTTGTTTTAAGAGAAGTTCTCATGTTTGCCAGACTGTCCTTGAGTTTGTTGTGTAGTGCTGGGCTCATCCGGGGGCTCTCATTTCTCATTTTTATCTCTACTTAGCTGTAGTTTCCCATTTTGAGATGAGAAATAGGTTATGCATTCCTCATAGATTAATTCAACCCAAATTTTGTAGATGGATCCCCTAAAATGTGCTGTGTCTATTTCTGTGGCATAGGGATCCTGTCGGTGTTATGGAAATACCAGTGGTTGGAATGTATCGTTTAGAGGTGTTGGCAGGAAAGTCACTGAGTGTTAGTAAACAGTCAGTGAGAAAAGGCGGTCAATGCTAAAGGCCAGTGATGGAGGGGAGGAAGAAAGGATGCTCAAGGTCTGTCTTCCCTGAGAGGACAGCTGGGTGTGGGCCTGCCATGAGAGTCTCAGGTGTGTGGCTAATGGTCAGAAGGAGTGCTGGTTCCCACCTCAGGGCCCTGTGTTCAACTTCATCCAGGTTCCTCAGGATCTTGTGGTTGATACAGGAGTGGTCTGTTCTCCACAGTGTGCTCTCCTATCTTTCCTGTCAGGCAGTAGGGGCTCAACCTAGTCCCAATGCAGGAATGCCTTTCCCCTTCAGTTTCCATCTGTCCTGTGAAAGGTTCCCATGAGTCACGTAGTTGCTCCTGGAGTCCCTCAACCTAAAGTGGCTTCTAGGGTGTTCACATCTTTTCTCTTTCAGCAATGGGCTCTGTCCCTGAAGTGTACGTCAAAGGTCCAGAAGATGGTGGAGTGTGTGTTGTGTGCATGACCTCAGGGTGGTACCCGGAGCCTCAGGTGCATTGGAGAGACTCCAGAGGAGTGAATTTCACAGCATCCTTGGAGATCCACTATGAAGATGCTGAAGGACTGTTCAGCACAGAGACCTCATTGGTGGTGAGAGACAGCTCTCTGAGGAATGTGACGTGCTCCATCTTCAACCCTGTCTTGGGTCAGGAGAACGCCATGTCCATGTTCCTCCCAGGTGAGAGCTGTCCCTCCCTCCTTCAGAGCCCAGAAGTGTGTGGTCTTCCTAGAGTGTGCTGGGCTGTCTCTCCACAGGTTCACCAATTACTGTCTCTCTGCCTGGGCCACAGAGCCCTTCTTCCCTCAGGCCTCTCCCTGGAAGTCAGCTTTTCTTGTGACTCTGACCACGATGGGGCTACTAGTCTTAGGGTCAAGCTATCTTCTCAGAGGGGAACATTCTGCAAGGCTGAAAGTGCAGCAGGAAACGGTTAATTTTCAGCATGAGAAGGATGAGTCACAGAAGACAAAGGAAGATGCTCTGAGGACTACTAGTAAGTCACCATACCAGTGAAGGACAGGTTCAGAGTCTCCAGGAGGGCCCAATGTTCTGGCACCACCAGAGTAGGTGGAATACAAAATCCAGAGAGGACGTCTTGGTCTTTTGGGTCTGGTGGCCTGTAGTTCAGAGTATCAGGAACCCAAGCTGTGTTTCCTTTTTCCTCTCAAGTGTACAGACTCCCTCTCCTCCCTGTTTTTCAGGTGCACTCAGGGAGGAGCTTGGTGAGTCCTGCCTTTTCTCCTGAGCCTCTGATCCCCCAGGAGCCCAGGAGCTCTCTTGACCCCTGTGTGTTGCCTGTCAGATATGAGGAAAGCAGCTTACATGGCAGGTGAGTCACTGCCCCTGTGTCCCATGGTTATATGTGTGCTCTCAACCTTGATTCTAGCAGAGTGGGTACACTTTTGGGGACAGAAGTGGAATTTTCTGGAAGGTGGAAGCCTGGTGTTTAGGCTCGTTTGATCTGTGCCCAGTGCTGGAAAATGTTTGACTCTTGGATATGTTCTGTGCCATAATTCCACCACTTCCTGATCCATTTATTGCTCCCTTAGGGTCCAGTAGCTCTCAACATCTGTCTGCACCTGGGATCAGACTGCAGTGTTAACATTTCTGTAAAGAAAGTGTTTTAGTTAGGTTTCTATTGCTGTAAGAAACTAATATAATCTGTGGAGGGAAAGCTTTATTTGTTGAATACATTTTCAAATCACAATTTGTTAATGGGGAAAGCCAGAGCAAAGCTCAAGGCAGGGACCTAGAGCAGGAACTGAAGCAGGGACCACAGTAGAAGGCTGCTTCCTTGTTTGCTCCCAATGGCTTTCTCAACTGTCCTGCTGGCTGACTGCAGGACTACCTGTGTAGGAGTGGCACCGCCCACAGTGGGCAGGCCCGTTCTACATCAACCAATCAAGAAAACCCTGCTGCCTTGCCGACAGCCAGTCTACTGGAGTCATTTTCTCAGGTGAAGCTCCCTCCTGTCACATGACTTTAGCTTTTGAAAACTGACAACACCTAACCAGCAAAAGAGGTCACATATGCAGGAGCATGACCTGCACCCATTCCTCAGTCATCTCCCAGGGTCTGCTCCCTTAGCTCCTGAAGGTGTTGAAGGTAGAGATTTGGGTTGCTTCCATCAATGGGAAGGAGATGGGAATGAATGTTCATGTTCCTGGTATAGGTGTCCCTGGCTTTGGAGTTGTTTCATCTGAGGAACACTGGGTGCTTCTCTCACGAAGTAACTTCATATCCACACTTATACACATTCTATTCTTCATCATACCTCCAAATACACCTTTTAAAAAAGGAGCTGATGTAATGTTTTCTGATAATTTTTGAATAACTTTATTTTATTCTCTAAGATATTTTCTCATAGTTTAAGGTTTTGTTAACAGTAAAACTGAATAATTATAAAATATTAGTTTGATAACTACTTTTATTATTATTTTCCTTTTTGAAGTAGATGCAGCTATTTTTCTGCCAAAAGCCACACAGAAGTCCTGGAGAGATAGTTCAAAGGTTAAGAGCACTGTGTGCACATCCAGAGGTCCTTAGTTCTATTCCTGACAATCACATGGTGCCTCACAACCATCTGTAATGGCATCTGATGCCCTCTTCTGGTATGCAGATGTGCATAAAAATAGAGCACTTATAAATGTAAAATAAACACATTTAAAAAACTCTTTTTAAAAGCCATACAGATCAGGGGACAGTGGGGGAACTTACCCTACAATGTCATCTTTTTCATCTGTGGATCAGGGAATTTCCCATAATAATCTGGTCCCAATGCTTCTTGCAGGAGCCAGCTCCTCAGGGTCCTCTCTCTTCCTAGGCAAAGTCTCACTTTTTGAATGGATGGAGGAAGGTTAGTTTCGAGTGGGGCTATTCTGATCGGGTTCTCACCAGAGTGTGTTCATTTTCAGCCTGGAGAAAGGCCCAGCTGTATGCAGGTATGTGACTCCTGTAGACTGCCCTCTTCTGTGCAGAGCACTGCCTCAGCTAGAGTTTCTCCTGCTGGGATGAATCCCAAGACCCAAGCATTTCCTCAAGGAGGACAGTGTTTACTTGACTCACACTCCCAGCCCATGTTCACAGCAAGTCAGGGCAGGAACTCAGGCAGGCAGGAACCTGGAGGCAGGAGCTGTGGCAGAGACCATGGATTGCTTCCGGTGGCCTGCTCAGTTTCTTTTCTTCTATATCCTATAACCACCTGCCAGGGGATGACAGTGCTCACATGTGCTGGGTCCTCCCACATCAAATCACCAGTCAAGAAAATGTCCCACAGACTTGCCTACAGGCCAGTGCTATGGAAGCATTTTCCCTATTCAGGTTCCTTGTTCCCAGATGACCCTACCTTGTATTAAGCTGACTTAAAAGATCTACCTACCTGCCTATCTATCATCTATCTGTCTGTCTGTCTGTCTGTCTGTCTGTCTGTCTGTGTCAGGGTTTCTATTCCTGCACAAACATCATGACCAAGAAGCAAGTTGGGGAGGAAAGAGTTTATTCGGCTTACATTTCCATACTGCTGTTGATCACCAAAGGATGCAGGACTGGAACTCAAGCAGGTCAGAAAGCAGGAGCTGATGCAGAAGCCATG
>NC_034607.1:2403893-2409756 GCF_900095145.1 Mus pahari | reverse complement strand
TTCTCTGTGTAGCCCTGGCTGTCCTGGAACTCACTTTGTAGACCAGGCTGGCCTTGAACTCAGAAATCTGCCTGCCTCTGCCTCCCGAGTGTTGGGATTAAAGGCGTGTGCCACCACACCTGGCTAATGTATACTGTTAATGAGTGTTTTTCATGAATGTGTGTCTGTGTGCCATGTGTATGTCTAGTGCCCTTGGAGTCCATGCAAGTGTGTTAGTCTCCTGAAACTGCAGTTACAGATGGTCATGAGCATCCATGAGAGTGCTGGGACCTGAAGCCATGTCTTCTGCAAGAGCACCAAGTGGTCCTGTACTTTACTTTGCTTGTTGTTCTGTAAGATCAAACACTGGGCCTTGGAGGCTCTGTACTGTAGAGTACCATCCATGCTGCTGCTTTCTCAGATAAAATCTTCCCATGTGGCTTAGGCTTGTTTATAACTCCTCACATAGCTTAGGTTGCTCTCAAACTCACCAGCCACCTGCTTCATCTCTGTCCCTCCCTCCCGTTCTTGGAAAAGTTCTGAATCAAGGATGTGTAGCTTCCAGGATGCTACAGGTCTGGGACCTGACAAGGCAAAGTAAGAGGATGCTTCTCTGCCTTTACTAGGGATGGGTGTCAGGTCTCACTCTTCAAGTCTTTATTTGAGGTCTACAGCAGATGTGTATGTGTGTGTGATTTACGTCTCTTTGTTTATGTGTGTATGTATGTATGTATGTATGTGAATATGTGTGTTTTTCTGTGTATCTCTCCTTCCTTCTCTTTGTGTTTATGTGTGTGTTTTATGCCTGTTTGTATGTCTGTCTCTGTTTATGTGTGTATATATTTGTGTGTACATGTGTGTTATGTTTATTACATCTCTCTTTCTCTGTGTGTTTTTATTTGTATCTCTCTCTCCCTCTGTGCGTGTGACAAGCATATTGTCCCTACAACTCCCCACTACTCCCACTTCAGAACCCCAGAAAGTCTGTGTTTCTGAAGACAGTTTCTGACCCCCAGATGGGTATAGTCTCTGAAACCCCTCACGAGATCTGTATTTCTCTTGTAGATTGGCGCAAGGAACACTTCCAGGCCTGTGAGTGACTCTGTGTTCCTTGGGGACAGTCCTCCTGTGTTTACCATGGCTCTGGTCTCTCCTCTTCTCTGTGGTGACTCAGATGTTGATGGCTTCAGTGGTGTGGATGGCAGAGGTGACAGTTACTAAGCTGGTCTCCTTCTCATGTGTCTTGTTATCTTGTTGCCTGTAGTTTGGCTTTTCTTCCCTCCCTCTGCTTGCAAGACCTGGGTTTGGTCCACAAGGCTCTCATGTGAGGAACTTAACCCCCTAGAAGAAGCTAAGGGGTTTTGAGATGGAGGTGGGGGCAGCTATAGACTTTTCTGGGTACTGGACAGGACCTCTTGTGATTGGTGACTCTCTCTACAGGGACTATCACTCTGGATCCAGCCTATACCCACTCCAGCCTTGCCATCTCCCAGGATAGGCTGAGTGTGACCCAGAAGTATTCCACTATGTGCCTGGATGAACTCTCCAGTGTGTTAGGCATCAGAGGCATCTCTTCTGGAAGACATTATTGGGAGGTGAAGCTAACAAACAGAGAAGGCAGCAAGTGGACTCTGGGGGTCTGTAGGGAAGGTGTGGACAGGAAAGGCTGTTTCTCAGAGTGTCCAGGTAAGGGGTTTTGGACTGTGGGGCAGTCTAGTAGGGGATGTTGGGCTTATACTGACTCTGGGAGGGCTTCAATATCCATCAGGCAAGCTCCGAAGAGTGTGGGGGTGTTTATGGACTACACTGAAGGTGACATCTCCTTCTATAACATGAGTGACATGTCCCACATGTTCTCCTTCAATAAGGCTTCTTTCTCTGGGACTCTTTTTCCATACTTCAGGCTTAGGTCTGAAAATGTTTCAATGATTATCAGCTCCATGGCATGTGTGTCTGAGTGGGAGGAGGGAAAAGGGGGGATGAGAAAAAGAAAAACAAGTTGGAAGGGGAGTGAGGGAAAGAAGGGGAGGAGGACAAGGAAGGGTGAGAAATTAGTTTTTTTTCCTTTGGAGGAGTCTCTGAGTCCTGCAGGCGAGGGCCTCGTTCCAGGCTCTTGTGCTGTGGACTCTCTCCCAGGGGAAGGCTCTCCATTCCTCCAGCAGGCCAGCAACTCTCTGTTCCCATAGTGTGGACCACTGCCTAGGTCATCAGTGTGGCTCTTTGTGGGAGTGTAGAAGCCACAGGCCAAAGCCCCCAGGGGTCCTGGAAGGGCCTGGAGCTGTGACCACTGCTCTTCAGTCTGACTCTGAGGCTGTGGCTGTGGCTGTGGCTGTGGTGGCAGTGAAGTCATGCTTTGTGTCAGGTGGTGTAAAACATGGAGCTTTGAGGTCTGGGAAGGCATTTTCCTCTTGACGTTAAATAACATTTTATTAGGTTTTTGTGCCATTTGGCACAAAACAGACCAAGGGCGGAGTGGACATTGTTTAGTTTGTTCATCTGGCCATGGGCACCTAGGTCTGTTCTATGTCCTGGCCTTTGTGACCAGTGTTGTAGTGCGTATGGGGGAAGAGATGTCTGACACATGACTTCCTGTCTTCCTCATTTGTTCCTGGTGATGAGATTGCTGGATCCTAGATAGTTCCTCGAAGTGGACCTTCTCAGTGGACAATGGCCTGTCTGTCCATCCATCTCCATGAACCTGCCTTATCATCATATCAGATCTGTCTTTGACTCTTACATAAATTCTTTGATTTCTATATTTGAGTCTCCCTCTCTTACAGAATTACACATATAACTACAAAATTTAATTCATATTTTATAAAGGTTGGCCTCATGTATTTTAACTTCTTACTGTTTAGTTGTCTATTATCTATCTATCTATCTATCTATCTATCTATCTATCTATCTATTTATCAATTGTCTTTCTGTTTGTCTGTTTTTTAAAGAGAAGATTTCATGTAACCCAGACTGGCTTGTGATGGGATTTGAATGAAAACAACCCTCATATATAGACATGTTCGGATTGTTGGTGTCCAGTTGGCTGTAGTGTTGGGGTAGGTTTGAGACACATGTCCTTGATGAAGTGTGTCACTGGGGTGGGCTGTGAAGCTTCAAACCAGGGCATCACTCCCAGCCTGCCCTCTCTGCTTCCTGCTGCTCCAGGACCTGTGATTCGGCTCTCTCATTGTGGAGTCCTGGGTGCAATCCTCAGTCTGTAAAACAAACAAGAATTGCCAAAATAGACAGCTTTATCAACTTAAAGCATTTTTCTTTTAATAGATTCAGATTTCATCAATAATTTTTTCTTTGAGTGAGAACTGAATAATCAACTATGACTCAAATTGGATTAAACTGTTTTTGTGTGTCGGTGAATATTTATATTTAATGTAATTTTATATTAAAAGTTTATATTTCATGTAAAATATCAAATAGTACTTTGTGGTATGTAAAAATTGTGAGTCTCAATTTTCTGTATCTATTAATGAAGTTTTTAGGAACATAGTGGTATTCTCTTATTTGTATGGTCTGTATGACTTCTGTCTTAGTTAGGGTGTTACTACTGTGTATAGACACTATGACCAAGGCAGCTCTTATAAAGACAACATTTAATTGGAGCTGGCTTATAGGTTCAGAGGTTCAGTTCATTATCATCAAGGCAGAAACATGGCAGCATTCATGCAGTCATGGGGCAGGAGGAGCTGAGAGTTCTACATCTTCATCTGAAGGCTGCTAGTGGAAGACTGGTTTCCATGCAGCTTGGGTGATGGTATTAAAGCTCACACCCACAGTGACACACCTACTCCAATAAGTCCACACCCCAAATAATGTTTCTGTAGAAGCCCGACTCGCCAGCAAGGAAGACACCACAACAGGATTCTTGTGCACAGGTTTATTGGGAGAGTTTGATTGTGAAGGTGAAAGACCCCGAGCCCCGAAACTGGCACTGGTTAAATAGGCTTAGGAGTGGCATGGCCATACCTGATTGGTGTTGCTTTCAGTCCCTCATTTGCATGCTCCAGGATGAGCTGTGACTTGGTGCGAAAACCCTTTTGCACATGCGCACATTGGTTGTTTACCAGGACTTGCGGGCGGTGTCCAGCGGTAGCCAGTGCCATCTTGTAGTGGCATTATGTGGCTTCCCACATCTCCCCCCTTTTTATTAATTTATGGCCTAATCCAACGATCCAGTCGCGAACCTCGTCAGCTTGGGACGATCAAGAAGGATTCGTTTTAGGCATGCTATGATCACCCCATCGTGTGCAATGAGCCTAGCCTCGGTGATGTGCAGGGGCTGACCAAGGTATTGAGTCTCACTCGTCCCAGTGCAATGGGTAAACAACCCATGGGGCGCAAAAGCTGAGAACTTACATGCCAACTATTTGTGCAGCATCGTTAGCCACACTTCGGGGGAGGTCCCTTGTTCAATGGCCATAAGTGCTTGGGTTATAACCACCTTGTCATGCTTCTGTTGAGACCTGAACTTGTATACCAACCAGAGTATGAACACCAGTCCACAGCATACAGCTGCACCAAAAAGTGTCGCTGTTATCTTCCTCGCCAGCAAAGAAGAGATGCAACAGTAGGATTCTTCCACAAACGTTTTATTGTTGGGTTAATTGCTAAAGCAAAAGACCCCGAGCCCGAAAATATGTATTGTTTATATATGCATAGGACAGTGTGGAGACTACTGATTGGCTATGCCATCAGGACCTCATTACCATGCTCCAGGATGAGCAGTGACTCGGCAGAAACCCGAACGCACATGCGCACATTGCTTGTTTACAAGGAAAGCACACAGGAAGCTGGCGCCATCTTGTAATGGCGATTCATCTGGCTTCCCACATCTCCCCCTATTATATTTATTTTGACCCAATCCAACGAGTCAGCCATCAACTTCCTCAGCTAACAGCGCTCGAGATGGATATAGTTAAAACTCATGACCACCCTCTCGTGTGCAATGAGACAAACTGCGTGAGGTGCAAGGGCTGGTCATGAAGGCAAATCTCACTCATCCCAGTGCAATGGGTATATTCCCTTGGGGTGCAAGAGCTGAGANTGCGAATGCTAATATTTGTGCAGCATAGCAAGCCACACTTCTGGGGAGTTTCCTTGTTCAATGGCCAACAGTGCTTGGGTAAGAACCATTTTGTCACATTTATGTTGAGATCTGACTTTGCATACCAACCAGAGCACAAACACTACTCTACAGCATATAATAGTTCCAAATGTAAAAACTCCCACACACTCCTTAAAGTAAGAAAATGCANAACTAAGCCAAGAGGTAAAATCGCCAAAGGAAATTGGATCAAAACGGGTTCCATTCAAATTCAGAATCTGGATCTTCAATCATTGCTGCATCTCATTCAAGTCTCTTGTCCAATTTCCTTTTAAGTAAGCAGAAATATTAGCACTAAGCTTAAAAGAAGAATTATCAAACTTTAAAGGAGTAATACACACGTGAGATGTGGAGGACACACTACTCTATTGGACCATGTCCGTCAATTGTTCTAATTGTGCCTGTAGCAGATCCACTCTCTGATTTACAAGCAAGATGCCTGAAGCCAGTTGTGCGTCAACTCTCTGAATGGTTTCCAAAGCTGCAGAAGACTTCTCCACTACCTGCTCAATTTTACGAGCAGCAGTCACTTGGTTAACCATAGCCATACCTGCTGTAACTGCAGCAGCCGCAGAGGCAACAACAGCAGTAATAATGGCTGTGGTGATTCCAAAATCCCTAGTAAGAGTTATAATGGGAAAAGTTTCTGGATCTGCTTCTACTGGTATAGGTACAAAAGTNGGCACCTGCACTACTAAAGNTAAATTTGCAGTGCCATTCCAACATTGTGCTAAATAACAAGTTTGTTTACTGCAATTCAAATAATCA
>NC_034607.1:2376354-2377644 GCF_900095145.1 Mus pahari | reverse complement strand
AAAAAGATAAGCACGGGAATACTCAAAGCTACCCACAAAGGATCAATACCCTAAANAAGCATGTCTCTCAGAACTAATCCGGTGTACCTCTTACCGGACTATCCTAGGGTGTGTGGTTCTGAATCTCACCAGACGAACTGGGGTCCCCGCTGTGCCGCAGATGTCGATACCCGGGTTCCGGCACCAAATGTCATGCCCATCACTCCCGCCTGCAGGATAGAAGGACTACGACACGCAGAGATTCTTCCACAACTTCTTTATACTCTTTTTGCTTGCCGAAGCGAAAGGACCCCGAGCCCGAAACCCTCTGGTTTATATAGCCCTAAGGGGAACGTGTCTGCCTGTGATTGGTGCTTACTTCCGAACCTCATTAGCATCTCTGTGCTGGCTCATCGCTGAGCCTGGCGCATGCGCCTAGCAAGCTGTTTTTTCTCTCCCTTCCCCCTTTCGAATTGGGCGCCATTTTGCAATGGCAGAATACGGAGGCTTGCCACACAGGCTCATCATGCCAAGAAAGAAGCTGCCCAGAGGTGGGCACTGTTGCTGCTGCTACCTCTCAGACAAGAAAAAAGAGTTAAAAGCCAAATAACCCCTCATGGCATCCAGCTAAGGTCTGAAGGTGTCCTCGTTTGTGGACCTCCACACCAAGAACCAAGTTGCAAATTCAATAGGTCATTTTGTATCAGAAGGTCAATTATGAAGCACCTAGAAAGTTTCAACTATAAGAATATATTCTCTGGGTTCTGTCTGACCCAGATAATAACTTTTTTTTTCTATTGTGGGTTCTGTTTTTTCCCCATCCCAGAAATTGGTTTTGATGTACCCAAGACTTAAGTTTCTCAACAAAGGAAATAAAATCTCTCTCTCTCTCTCTCTCTCTCTCTCTCTCTCTCCATATATATATATATATATATATATATATATATTTAATATATATATATATTTAATATATATATTAAAAAAGATGCTAGCTAATGGTCAATGAGCTTGGCTGAAGAGATGGGACTTCCAGTTTTTTTTCTGCAGGAAGGCTAACAGAGCCAGGGGAGGACAAAAGATTTGCCATCCATGGGGGGTATAGGGGTGGGTTATGGAGAAGGAGCCATCAGCCATGTGAGATCACAAAAAGAATGGCCATTGGCCGCTTCCTCAATTGGACTTGGGGTAGCATGCTACATTCTCCAGTAGTGACAAGCGCAATAGGTCCCAAAAAACCTGGGCGCTGTCCCAAGGCAAAAAGTTCACGGAAACTTAGTCTCCTGGAATCGTGGCATCATGTATAACGAATGC
>NC_034607.1:2374558-2375864 GCF_900095145.1 Mus pahari | reverse complement strand
AAATTGCATTCAGATACCACACTCCCTTGTGTCTGTATTTGTTTGTCACCCCACATTCACTGAATCCTCGCTCACCTGCAACCAGAGACCCATTCCACGCAGATCAGGACCCAAGTGAGGTCCGTCTGCGGCAGTAGCAGGTGAGATATTAGAAACATAATTAAGCCGAGGGCAGATTTAGGGGGCTGAACAAGGACAAGGTAACTGAGCAACTAAAGTTGAGGGCAGATTTAGGGTGCTAAGCTGGGAGTGAAGCCAAGGAAGCATTAGAGGTACCCAGCAGTTGGGACAATAAGGCAGGCTGACAGTAAGCTAATGTGTGTGTGTGTTTCATCTGCAGAGCTGAGGAAACCTGGGTTGGGCTGGTAGTGCAGTCCACCCAGAGATTAAACCTGGGTAGAAAAACCTCCACTCTACACATTGTTCTACTTCAAGCTGAGCAAAACTCCTCCAGGTGTGCCCTCCAGTTTTGCTTGTGACTTAATTCCATATGTCCTCAAATTGAGTACCAGAATCACATCTGATACCAGTTTGCCAGAGCTACCCAGGTACCATATTCATTGTCTCCTCTTTATGCTACAAGTGATAGTGGTCAAAAGTCACCAGAAAAAGAGCACTTGAGAGAAGCCTTTTCCTGGTCTCAATGCAAAAACTTCTTTATGGGGCTGGAGAGAGGCCTTAGTGGGTCATAGTGCTTGGTGTTCTATCTTTCTCTCTTTTTCTTTTTTCATTTTTTAAAGATTTAAATATTATATTCATATAAGTATAATGTAGCTGTGTTTAGACACACCAGGGGAGGGTAACAGATCCTATTACAGATTGTTGTGAGCATCCATGTGGTTGCTGGGAATTGAAGTCAAGACATTTGGAAGAGCAGTCATTCCTCTTAACTGCTAAGCCATCTCACCAGCCTGTGCTTGCTGCTCTTGCAGTGGACCCTGGTTACTTTCCCAGCACTCTCTTAACTGTGCACAAGTACCCGTAGTTCCACTTCACCTGCTCCTAACACCCCCTATTGACTCTGTGAGCACCAGGCATACATGAGATGCACATAAGCATGCTTCCACACTGAACAAGAATGAATCTCTGAAGAGGATCCTTCATCTGTTATTGGGTGTACAGGGTGGGCACCTGTGTGAGTGCACTCAAGTGGGGACCCGTGTGCCCTGTCATGGCTCACACGTGGAGGTCACAGGATGGAGGTCAGGTCTGTTCTCACCCTCATGTGTGTCCACAATGAAACTCAGGCTGTCAGGGTTGGTGGCTAATGTCTTATCTAGGTAATCATGAGGTCATCTCGTGTTTT
>NC_034607.1:2354550-2374043 GCF_900095145.1 Mus pahari | reverse complement strand
CAGGATCCAGAGTTTGAGAC
The DNA here is from genome assembly GCF_900095145.1 of Mus pahari. Lineage (NCBI taxonomy): Eukaryota > Metazoa > Chordata > Mammalia > Rodentia > Muridae > Mus > Mus pahari. The sequence continues at coordinate 2,374,023 of NC_034607.1, read as the reverse complement.
AGGGTTCACATAGCTCAGGCTGACCTTGAACTCACTATGTAGCTAAGGACGGCTTGAGTTCCTGATTGTCCTGCCTCTACCTTCTGAGAAGTTGTTTATGTTTATGTTTATATTTATGTTTATGTTTATGGTAATGGTTAAGGTTAGTGCTGTTAGGGTTAGAGTTAGTGTTAGGTTAGGGTGAGGGTTATGGTTAGTTTTAGGGTTATGGTGATGGTTGGTGTTAGGATTTGTGTTAGGGTTAGCGTTAGGGGTAGAGATCTTTGGATTCAGGTTAAGATTATGGTTAGGATCATTAGGGTTTGTGTTATTGATATGATTAGTGTACACAGTCAAGGTCATGTTTTTATGAGAACAATCATCTCTGGCTTCTTTATTAATTCCTATTTTCAGTACAGTTGGGTGTGACTTTGATGCCCTGTGAGGTGACACAATGCACATCCCATCCAGGTTTCCTCAGTGTCCTCTAAGGCTCTCTGATCTGCTCCTGGTCATTGCCTTCCCCTGTCATCCCCTTTGGGAGGCTTAGGGTGGGGACTCAGGAGGAGATAAGGTTTGTTTACCTCCAGGCACCTGGAGTCCAAGGTCCCTTGCAGGTTCCTGCTGAGTCTGTGATCTTGGGTGCTGGGGTTGGGCTGGGCTGCACACAGGGCAGGGATTGTGGTAGAAACTCCATGTTTCAGGAAGACATACCTTCCCATCACCTTAGTAGTTTCTGGAGCTAGACTTAGGCTCAGGACACCATCTCTGCTTCGGGATGTGACAGGAGTTGATATAACTCTGTTGTGTGCAGATATGAGCTACTCCTGATGCTTAAAACAGATTCAATAAAGCTGTATTGTCTTTTTTGTACCATCTTTTAACATTCCATAAAGTGTAGGCCTGAGAAGTCCCCCCATTGGACAGGGTGGGTAGTGGTGGGAGTAGGGGTGTGGTTGGGGTTGTGACGTGAACCTTCACCTCTTCCTGACAGAACATGACATTCAGAAGGAACAAACGCCCAGGTCACATTACTGTAGCTTTCAGTTTCCATGGCTGAAACTCTAATTGCTCTGTTGGCTCAAAGGGCACTGCCTGAATAGGCAGGGACTCTGTTCCAGTTCCTCCCATCTCCTCTGCTTCTGTCTCTGTTGTCCTCATGGTGGACACTGTGTCTGTACTGTCTCCACAGCTGCTGTCTGTGTTGTCTTCATCATCTCTGGAGAGGCTGTGACAACTTGAGTCAGGCTACACTTTGTGTCTGCTGCCCTAGAAACCATGATCATGGACCTGAGGCAACCCAAGGCTGGCACTGAGGGGAGCAGAGCTTAAAGCTGTGAGAGCTCCTTGGAGAGGAATGAGGTGTGAGAGGAGGATCTGGGGTCTGCTGGGTCCCCTTGTCCCTGAGCTGCTCCTGATGAAGTCACAGCCTTTCAAAGCTGGGGACAAAGAGAAGCAGGTAGGTGGGCACTGAAGACAGCTGGGGCCTGAAGAGGAAGCAGAGAGGAGACTATGCTGAGTGAGGTTCAGCAGGTCACCTCCCTGGTGACTGAGCCTGGAGGCAGCTCAGAGCTCCCTGTGTTCGTCCTTGTCAGGCCTTTGACTCCCTCCCACCTCCTCTCCTTCCACACAGTAGGTTGTTTGGGAAGAGAAGTGTTTTCTCCTTCTCTCTCCCCCCTCACTCTCTCTGGCCTGCTAGCTCAGGCCTGCCCTGAGCCCTCCCTTGCCCAACACCCAGCTTCCCCAGTCACTCTGCCTACTCTGGCCTGCTCTCTCTGGCCCTGCATGCTCTGGCCTCTCTCCTGTTCTTTTCAATTCTGTGTACACTCAGCTTGGTCATTATCAACAGTGACTATGAGGATAAACCTGTGCCGTGGGACATGTGTATGTGGCACCTGCTGAGTCTGGGTATATCCTGGAACTATGGCTGGGCTTGTCTGGGACAGAAACATAGACACTCTCCAAAACCAAAAGCCAGGACAATACATTCGTGATGGGTCTGTCAGCCTTCTTGGAGACCTGTGTGTTTCTGAAGATGCCCGTAAGGGTCTGGTCACCATTGTGGAGCCATGTAATACAGGGTCCAGGCTATTCCCAAGGGAGTGGCATAGGCTTCATGTCTTGCTGTCACAGGCAGTTTGTGGATAAGGGCAAGTTGGAGTCATGGTGCCTACACTGGGTTCTCCTCAAGGCTCTGAGAAAGGAGGGATCTATAATTCTGGGTAGAGCTTGGCTACTCCTGAGGTGGGGCAGAGGTGGGAGGAAAGGAATAGCTTCCTGGAAATGACTTGTGTGTCCCCAGCTGCCCAGTCTGCTCAGGGTTGAGAGGAGACCAGGCTGGGCTGTTTGTCATTGTTGGGTTGTGTGGAGCCTTCACTCTGTGAGCATGGATGTGTTTGGTCCTGTGGGCTGATCTCCTGCCCTGAGCACTGCTGTCTCTGATGAGGGGTCCAACATCTGGGTGCATCTGGCTCAGGTGTTGATCTGCCTCTCCTGTTTTTCTCTTCAGCTCCGAGGACATGGAAAATCACCGCAAGCCCTCTGTGCTCTTCCAGGTTTCCTGTCTGTTTGTCCTTACACAGCTGCTTAGCTGGGTGACCACAAGTGAGTCTGTCCTGATCTGTCTTCCCGTGTCTCCCTACAGTGGGTGGAGCTGCCAGGTTCTCTGCGGGTCAGATGTGCAGGAGACTCACTTAAACCTGGCACCCAGGATTTCCCCATCTGTCCATTTACAGTGAGTTAGTAATGAAAATCTAGGTGGGCATGTGTGCATCAGCCTCTGAGAGGCTGACACTGGAACATCTTGAGTCCTTGGCCAGCCTGAGCTCCATAGACAGATCCTACCTGGGGAGCATAGCTGGGATAGCCTTGGACTGGCTGTGTGCCTGGGTTGTGAGGAGCTGCAGAGTCCAGTGCTGGCTGCATGAGAATGACTCAGGGAGAGAGAGGCAGGAGCTGTGGTAGGGAGGACTGAGTTGGGAGCAGCCCTGGCGGCCTGGAGATGCCTAGTGTGAAAAGCAGAGTCAGGACTGAGCCTTGAGCAGAGCAGAGACAGGCTTTGACTCCATGTTAGGGTCACAGAGGTGGGGCTTGGGAGACAGCAGACAGGTATCCTGGTCTGTTCAGTGCAGCAGTGTGCGAGACACAAATGGAGCCGTGCAGAGTGACAAGGGGCTCTTGGGGCCACAGTACCTGTGGCAAAGTCCTCCAGTTTAGAGGGACAAGGGTTTCCAGAGTGAGCAGACAGTCATAACATTAGTTAGTCATGCATACCTAATGCACAGGTGCATACAGCAACCCCATCCATCCCTTGCTTTCTGCTGGGATGATTTTCCCCTTCAGAGTGTGTTCTCTGCATCCTCCTGTGTCTCTCCAGCCTCTCACTGCTACATCTGTGTCCACAGAGGAGTTCCGGGTCTTTGGTCCCTCAGACCCCATCGTGGCTGCACCAGGTGGGGAAGCCATCCTTCCCTGCTCTGTGATTCCAGCCATGAATGTGGAGAACATGGAGGAGCTGAGGTGGTTCCGCAGCAGATTCTCAGAAGCAGTACTTGTCTATCGGGACCAAGAGGAGCAGAAAAGCGAGCAGATGCCTGGGTATTCACAGCGCACCTCTCTGGTGAAGGACCAGTTCCATCAAGGCATAGCTGCTGTGAGGATCCAAAATGTCCAGATGTCAGATAGTGGGATATACATCTGCCACTTCAAACAGGGAGTGTTCTATGACGAGGCCATCTTGGAACTGAAGGTGGCAGGTTGGTTAACTGATCCCTGTTCTAAAACCCTTGGGTGACCTGTGTATATGAGGAAACTGAGGGTTCATGTCACTCAGCCCCTTATTTTCTTTTATGTTTTGGGAGAAGTTCTCATGTTTGCCAGACTGTCCTTCAGCTGCAGTGCAGTGCTGGGCTCACAGGGTGCTCTTGTCTCTCGTTTTTATCTCTACTTATTTATAGTTTCCCATTTTGAGATGAGAAATGGGTAGTGAATTCCTACATAGATAATTCAACTCAAATTCTATAGGTGGATCCCCTGAAATGTGCACTGCATAGTTCTGTGAGTTAGGGATCCTGTTGGTGTTATGGAAATACAAGCGGTTGGAATATATAATTTAGAGGGGTTGGCAGGGAAGTCACTGAGTGTTAGTGAGTAGTCAGTGAGAAATGGCAGTCAATGCTAAAGGCAAATGATGGAGGGGAGGAAGGAAGGATGCTCAAGGTCTGCCATCCCTGAGAGGACAGCTGGGTGTGGGCCTGCCATGAGGGTCCCAGTTGTGTGGATAATGGACAGATGGAGTACTGATCCCACCTCAGGGCTCCTGTGTTCAACTTCCTCCAGGTTCAAGATCTTGTGGTTGACAAAGGAGTAGTCTGTTCCCCACAGTGTACTCTCCTATCTTTCTTCTGTCAGGCAATAGGGACTCAACCTAGTCCCAATCCAGGAATGCCTTTCCCCTTCAATTCCCATCTGTCCTGTGGAAGGTTCCCATGAATCATAGTTGCTCCTGGAGTCTCTCAACCTAAAGTGGCTTCTAGGTTGTTCACATGTGTTCTCCTGCAGCAATGGGTTCTGTCCCTGAAGTGCACATCAAAGGTCCAGAAGATCGTGGAGTGAGTGTTGTCTGCATGACCTCAGGGTGGTACCCAGAGCCCCAAGTGCATTGGAAAGACTCCAGAGGAGAGAATCTCACAGCATTCTCTGAGATCCACACTACAGATGCTGAAGGGCTGTTCAGCACAGAGACCTCACTGGTGGTGAGAGACAGCTCTGTGAGGAATGTGACCTGCTCCACCGTCAATACTGTCTTGGGTCAGGAGAAAGCCATGGCCATGTTCCTCCCAGGTGAGAACTGTCCCTCACTCCTTCAGTGCCTGGGAAGTATGTGCTCTTCCTGGAGTTTGCTGGGCTGTCTCTCCTCAGATTCATCCATCACTGTCTCTCTGCCTGGGCCACAGAGCCCTTCTTCCCCCAGGTCTCGCCCTGGAAGCCAGCTTTTTTTGTGACCCTGACCATGATGGGACTACTAGTCTTAGGGTCAAGCTATCTTTTCAGAAGGAAACGTTCTGCAAGGCTGAAGGTGCAGCAGGAAACAGTGAATTTTCAGCACGAGAAGGATGAGTTACAGAAGACAAAGGAGGATGCTCTGAGGACTGCTAGTAAGTCACCATGGCAGTGAAGGACAGGGTCAGAGTCCCCAGGAGGGCCCAGTGCTCTGGGATCAGAGTAGGTGGAATACAAAATCCAGAGGGGATGCCTGGGGTCCTTTGGGTCAGGTGGCCTGTAGTTCAGAGCATCAGGAACCAAACTATGTTTCCTGTCTTCCTCTCCTTCCTGTTTTTCAGACACACTCTGGAAAGAGCTTGGTGAGTCCTGCCTTTCCTCCTGAGCCCTCTGATCCCCTCAGGAGCCCAGTAGCTCTCTTGACTCCTGTGTGTTGCTTTTCAGATCAAAGGAAAGCAGCTTACATGGCAGGTGAGTGACTGCCCCAGTGTCCCATGGTTCCACATGTGTTCTCTTCTTGATTCTTGTCATAGTGGGAACCCCTTCTGGTGACTGAAATGGAAGGGTCTGGAAGGTGGAAGCCTGGTGTTTAGGCTCCTTAAGATCTCTGCCCAGGGCTGGAAAATGTATGAATCCTGGATGTGTCCTTGTCCTGAGCCTTAATTTAACCAATTCCTGATCCATTTATTGCTGACTTTGGGCAGCAGTAGCTCTAGAGTATGGTCTGTACCTGGAAGCAGACAGCAGTATTAACATTTCATTAAAGAGAGTTGTCTTGGTTAGGTTTCTGCTGCTGTGGTAAATACCACAACCACAAGCCTCTTGTGGAGGAGAGGGTTTACTCTTCTTACACATTTTTACCCCACAGTCTATTGTTGAGGAAACCCAGGGCAGGAACTCACAGCAGGGGCCTGGAGCAGGAACTGAAGCAGAGACTACAGAGGAAGGCTGCTCACTTGCTTCCTTCCAAAGGCTTGTTCACGCTACTTGATTCACTCCAGGACTGCCTGCCTAGGGTTGGAACTGCCCACAGTGGGCAGCCCCTTTCACATCAATCATCAATCAAGAAAATATCCCATAGCTGTGTCTACAGCCATTTTCTAGAGATATTTTCTCAATTGAGGGTCCCTCCTCTCAGATGACTCTAGCCTTTGTCTAAATGAGATCCTCTAGGGGTCTGTGGTCCCCAACTCGTGAGGGTTTTGATCAGGTGATGGGCAGAGGCCTGGGCTGGTGACCTCAATGGGAAGGGGATGGTAAGCTAGGTGTTACTGGCAGAGTGAAGCCTGGCTTTGGAGATATTTAACCTGAGGAACTTGGGATACTACCTACACCCAAGAATTCACTTCATGTCCAAAATTTCTGATGTCAAATATTTTCTGACAATTGTGGAATAACTTTATTATTTTCTAAGATATTATCCCATTTACCAAGGTTTGAGTGTTAACTGATATTTTTTCTGTATTATTTTAGAAATAGATGCCGCTATTGCACAGCTATAGCTGACCACCACAGAAGAGGGGCAGTGGGGGAACTTACCCTACAATACCATCTTTTTCATCTGCAGTACAGGGAATTTCCCATGATACTCTGGTGGTTCTGAATCTTGCAGGGGCCAGCTCCTCAGGGTCCTCTCTTCTCTTAGGCAAAAATCTCATTTTTTGAATGGATGGAGGAAAGTTAGCTTTGAGTGGGGCTATTCTGATTGGGTTCTCACGAGAGTGTGTTCATTTTCAGCATGGAGGAAGGTCCAGCTGTATGCAGGTATGTGACTCCTGTAGACTGCCCCCTTGTGGGCAGAGCACTGTCTCAGCTAGAGTTTCTCCTGCTGGGATGAAACCCAAGACCCAAGCATTTCCTCAAGGAGGAGAGTGTTTACTTGACTCACACTCCCAGTCCCTGTTCTCAGCAAGTCAGGGCAGGAACTCAGGCAGGCAGGAACCTGGAGGTAGGAGCTGTGGCAGAGGCATGGAGGATGCTGCTTGGCGGATTGCTTCCGGTGGCCTGCTCAGTTTCTTTTCTCCTGTATCCTACAACCACCTGCCAGGGGATGACAGTGCCCACATGGGCTGGGTCCTCCCACATCAAACCACCAGTCAAGAAACTGTCCCACAGACTTGCCCACAGGCCGGTGCTATGGAAGCGTTTTCTCTATTCAGGTTCCTTGTTCCCAGGTGACCCTGTCCTGTGTCACCTGACATAAAAGCCAGCAGGAAGTAGTTGTCATCCTCTTGAGCTGTCAGAAACTGTGACCACCCAATGGAGACCTGCACAGGACAGGGCCCATTAGTATTCTGCCATGCAGTATTGTGGGCGTGTGAGGCTACTCTCCCATGGGATTACAGAGAATTACTGATTCCTGGGAAAGAAGAAGCCAAGGGCTCTCCCTTAGCTTCTTCTTTGTTTGGTGAGTGTGTGCATGTGTGCTTCTGTCTGTATGTGTGTGTGCATGTGTGTACTATCGTGTATGAATGTATATGTATGAATGTGTGTGTATGTATGTGCCTGTATAGTATTTGTGTGACAGGTGCATAACAGGTACGCTGTCCCATAGCTCCCAGGTCTGTGTTTCTGAGTTCCCCTGCTGACCCGGTGGGTGTGGCTGTGAAACTGCTCACATGACCTGTGCTTCTCTTGTAGATTGGTGCAAGGAGAATTTCCAGGCCTGTGAGTGTCTTTGTGTTTCTTAGGGACACTCCTCCTGTCCTTCCCATGACTGTCGTCCCTCCTTTGGTTCTCTGCGGTGACCCAGGTGGTGACAGCTTCAGTGGTGTGGGTGGCAGAAGTGACCTTCCCCTGCTTCCAAGTCATAGTCTTGAGCTACAAAGCTCTTATATGAGGGACTCATCCTGTTAGAAGATGTTTGGGTGCTCTGAGATGGGTGGCAGCTGTATCCTTTTCTGGGTACTGGACAGGACCTCTTGTGATTGGTGACTCTCTCTACAGGGACTTTCACTCTGGATCCAGCCTCTGCCCACCCCATCCTTGCCATCTCCCCGGATAGGCTGAGTGTGTCCCGGAAGGATTCCACTGTGTGCTTGGATGACCTCTTCTGTGTGTTAGGCATCAGAGGCATCTCTTCTGGAAGACATTACTGGGAGGTGAAGCTAAAGAATGGTGACAGCAGCAAGTGGACTCTGGGGGTCTGTAGGGAAGGTGTGGACAGGAAAGGCTGTTTCTCAGAGTGTCCACATAAGGGGTTTTGGACTGTGGGGAGGTCTAGTAGTGGATATTTGGCTTATATTGACACTGGGAGGGCTTCATTATTCGTCAGGCAAGCTCCACAGAGTATGGGGGTGTTTGTGGACTACACTGAAGGTGACATCTCCTTCTATAACATGAGTGACATGTCCCACATGTTCTCCTTCCATGAGGCTTCCTTATCTGGGACTCTTTTTCCATACTTCAGGCTTAAGTCTGGAAATGTTTCAATGATTATCAGCTCCATGGCATGTGTGTCTGAGGGGAGGGAGGGAGAAGAGGGGAGGAGAGGAAGGAAAAGAAGTAGGAAGGGGAGGAAGGGGAGGAGGGCAAAGAAGGGGAAGAAGTTAGTTTTGCTTCCTTTGGAGGAGTCTCTGAGCCCTGCAGGTGAGGACCTGGTTCCAGGCTCTTGTGTTGTGGACTCTCTCCCAGGGGAAGGCTCTCAATTCCTCCAGCAGACCAGGAACTCTCTGTTCCCATAGTGTGGACCACTGCCTAAGTCGTCAGTGTGGCTCCCTGTGGGAGTGTAGAAGGCACAGGCCAAAGCCCCCGTGGGTCCTGGAAGGGCCTGGAGCCTTGACCCATTGCTCTTCAGTCTGACTCTGAGGCTGTGGCTGTGGCTGTGGCTGTGGCTGTGGCTGTGGCTGTGGCTGTGGCTGTGGTGGCAGCGAGGTCATGCTTTGTGTCAGGTGGTGCAAAACAGGCTGCTTTGAGCTCTGGGAAGGCATTTTCCTCTTGACGTTAAATAGCATTTTATTAGGTTTTAGTGCCATTTGGCATGAAAAAGACCAAGGGCTGAGTGGGCATTGTTTAGTTTGTTCATCTGGCCATGGGCACCTAGGTCTGTTCTATGTCCTGGCTCTTGTGACCAGTGTTGTAGTGCGTATGGGGAAGAGATGTCTGACACATGACTTCCTGACTTCTACATTTGTTCCTGGTGATGAGATTGCTGGATCCTAGATAGTTCCTCGAAGTGGACCTTCTCAGTGGACAATGGCCTGTCTGTCCATCCATCTCCATGAACCTGCCTTATCATCATATCAGATCTGTCTTTGANNCTTACATAAATTCTTTGATTTCTATATTTGAGTCTCTCCCTCTCTTACAGAATTACACATATAAGTACAAAAATCAATTCATATTTTATAAAGGTTGGCCTCATGTATTTTAACTTCTTATTGTTTAATTGTCTATTGTCTATCTATCTATCTATCTATCTATCTATCTATCTATCTATCTATCTATCTATCTACTTACCTAGTAGTTATCTGTCTGTCTGTCTTTTAAAGAGAAGATTTCATGTAACCCAGGCTGGCTTGCGTTGGGGCTTGAATGAGAACATCCCTCATACTTAGAAGTGTTTGGTTTGTTGGTCTCCAGTTGGCTGTAGTGTTGGGGTAGGTCTGGGACACATGTCCTTGATGAAGTGTGTCACTGGGGTGGGCTTTGAAGCTTCAAACCAGGGCATCACTCCCAGCCTGCCCTCTCAGCTTCCTGCTGCTCCATGCCCTGGGCTTCAGCTCTCTCATTGTGGAGTCTCCTCATCTGGAGCTTTTGTGCCCTCGCAACAGGACAAGGTGGTGTAGGGGTTCCTCTGTCTTGTGTTCTTGCCAAGGCCATTTCAAGTTTAACTAGAATTTGGTCTCCTTGGTGGAGAGTCCTGTGGAAAACTACTCAACTGTGCCCTAGGAACCCTAGGTCACTATGTCCCAGCCCGCTTATCCTAGCTTCTGTAAACTGCCTGCTTGTGGGAGACTGCCGAGAGAGACAACAAGCCCAGGTTTTTTTTACGTTATCCTCTTGACACTTGGGTTATCTCTGGGTCCACGAATCCTTGAGCGTGGCCCCACCTAGCTGGGATAAAGACTTTCACTAGAGTATAAACCGTGTCTAAGTGGTCTGGAGTGCTCCTGGAAACACAGTAAGCCCGGGAAACTCTCCTATAGATTGCCTTGGCCATGCCAGTTAAGAAGAGCCATAGAAGTGTAAGGAACATAGATATTTGTATCAGGATTGTGGGGTCTTCTGTTTTCCTCACAAATTTAGTAAGTGTGTGTTGGCTAGTTTATAATGCCAACTTGATACAAGCTAGAGTCATTTTGGAAGAGGGAACGACCTTCAATTCAGAAAATGCCTCCATCCGGTTAGCCTGTATCTAAACCTGTTGGAAATTTTCTCAATCAGCGATTGATGTGTGAGGCCCCAGCCTAGTGTGATGGTGCTGCCCCGGAATGCTGGTCCAGCATGCTATACAAGAAAGCAGGCTAAACACGCTATGGGAGAAAGCCAGGAAGCAGCCTCCCCCATGGGCCTCTGCATCAGCTCCTGCCTCCAGGTTCCTGTCCTGCTTGAGTTCCTGTCCTGACTTCCTTTGATGATGTGTTAGGATGTGCAAGTGTAATTAAAAGAAACCCTTTTCTCCCATGGTCTTATGGTCATGGTGTCTTATCCCAGCAGAAAAGCCCTAAGTGAGAGAGTGTGACCCTGTTCTGTGTTTGAGAAAAGTGTGGTAGAGTTCAGAATAAGTAATGAGGACCCAGCTCCATGGTGGAGTACTTGACACACACGAATGAGGCCCTGGGTGCAATGTTCAGTCTGTAAAACAAAACAAGAACAACTGAAACAGTCAGCTTTATCAAGTTAATTCATTTCTCTTTTAATATATTCACAATTTATTAATAATTGTTTCTCATGGTGGAGCGATGGCTCAGTGGTTAAGCGCACCAACTACACTTCCAAAGGACCAGAGTTCAAGTTCCAGCAACTTCTTGATGGCTTACAGCCATCTGAATTGTAATGGGACTGGAGAGATGGCTCAGGGGTTAAGAGCACTGACTGCTCTTCTGAGTTCAAATCCCAGCAACCACATGGTGGCTCACAACTATCTGTAATGAGGAGATCTGAAAACCTCTTCTGGAGTGTCTGAAGCTACAGTGTTCTTACATATAATAAGTAAATAAATAAAAATCTTAAAAAATTATTTCTTCCAGTGAGAATTGAAAAAAATCAACTATGTTTTAAATTGGATTAAACTGTTTTGTGTGCCCTGTGAATATTTATATTTAATGTAATTTTATATTAAATGTTTATATTTCATGTAAAATATCAAATAGTACTTTGTGGTGTGTAAGACTCGTGAGAGTCTTAATTTTTATTATCTATTAATAAAGTTTTATAGGAACATAGTGGTATTCTCTTATTTGTATAGTCTGTATGACTTCTGTCTTGGTTAGGGTTTTACTGTTGTGAACAGACACCATGACTAAGGCAAGTCTTATAAAGGACAACACTTAATTAGGGCTGGCTTGCAGACTCAGAGGTTCAGTCCATTATCATCAAGGTGGGAGCATGGCAGCATCCAGGCAGGCATGGGACAGGAGGAGCAGAGAGTTCTACATCTTCATCTGAAGGCCACTATGGAAGACTGGTTTCCAGGCAGCTAGAGTGAGGGTATTAAAGCTCACACCCACAGTGACACACCTACTTCAACAATGCCACACCCCCCAGTAGTGCCACTCCCTGGGCCAAGCATATATAAATAATCAAAGCTGCCTGCTTAGGGTTCAACAAGACAGAACTGAGCTGTTGTGATAAAATGTAAGTGGACATGAAAGTCGGTGTTGTGGGAAAGTTGGTTTCATGGTTGTACAGAGAAAGGTAAGGCCAACATCTGGCCCCAGCATCAGCACATGTGGACCTCACTGTCTCCTAATTCAGGTCTCAGGCTGACCAAGGTTTCCCTGCCTCTCTGCTGCATTGTGGGTAGCTGTGAGGGAGGGGGCTGCAGAATGAAAGAAGAATCGAGGATGAGGTGGAGGTGTGGAAAGGTGTGGTGGAGAGTGAGGGCTGGAGAGAGGGAAGAGCTTTGGGGAGCTTTGCAAGGGGAGAGGAGGAGCGGGGGTGAATGTGGGGGTAGTTAGACTGAGGCTGTGTGTGTAGAAGAGCTCGTGGGTGTGAGAAGAGGAAAGGGTGCAGAACGTAGGTGCAGTGGTTAGCCATGGAAGAGGACAGTGACAGTTTCTTGCTGTCAATCTTAGCAGCCTGAGTAGTTCTCATGTTTTGGGGACTGTGATGTCTTGACCATCAACTTGATTACATCTGGAATCTGGAATTAACTAAAACTCAAGTGTCTAAGTGTCTGGGTGTACCTGTGAGGGCCTTTTTCCTTTTTCTCATGGGAATACTGCATGGATACATAAATACACACACACACACACACACACATATATATGTGTGTGTGTGTATGGGTATATATGTGTGTGTCTATATGGATATATACATATATATATATATATATATATGTATATATATATATATATAATGGGTATATATACCCATATATAAATATAAATACATAAAAAATATATTTGTGCATGTGTATTAAGTTCTATTCTTCTAGAGATCTCTAATACAGGGCAGGAAGTGTGTCCAGGGGAACCTAGTGAGGAGAGAAGCTGAGCTGGAGGCTCTTGGTGAGGCCAGCCAGGGATCCACTGGGTGTTGGACAAAGTCATAGGGATCTGACCTGCCTCAGCTCTGGCAGCTGTGGCACATGTCGCTCTTCACATGCTCAGGCCTCACACCCTCCAGCCTCTTCCAAAGCTGTGTCTCCCAGCTACAGCCACAATGGTTTGCTGTTGTTTAAATTATGTGTGGAGTGGGGGTGGGGGGGGAATGTACTCAGATGTAGGGCCTCAGGATGTCAGAAGAGGGCATGGAACGCCATGGAACAGGATTCCAGATAGTTGTGAGCCAGCCGGCAGATCCAGTGCTGGGAATTGAACTCTGGTCTCCTCCTCTCCCTCTCCCTCCTCCCTTCCTGTCTCCCCTCCCTCATTTCTCTCCTTTTCTCCCTTTTGTCCCTCCCCTCCCTCCACCTTGCCTCAGGTACCCTGAAGCTTTTCAGTTGTCCGAAAAGTAAGGTGTAAACTCAGGTTTGTTTTTAGAAACTCCTTTTCCCCGATATCATTTTTTAGAACCTGACCTAAGTTCAGACTCACTGGTGGCCCAGTGAGTCAGTCTCAGCTGCATGCTAGCGTGTGGCACATGCCTCATGCCTGGGACCCCCTTGCTTTCTTCTGCTTTGTCGTGTATCTATGTGTAATCCGTCATATGTGCAATCCAACAATGACAGCTTGTAAGGTGTCATTGTTCTCTGTCCCTGTGAAGGAGGACAGACATATATTTTTTCTTTCTCAAGATTTCTGACCCCTTTATGTCTAAACTCTTATAAGACTGTCAATGCAAACTACTTTTGGACACATTTTAAGTTTTTTTTGTTTTTTTTTTTGTTTTGTTTTGTTTTTTTTTGGTTTTTCGAGACAGGGTTTCTCTGTGTAGCCCTGGCTGTCCTGGAACTTACTCTGTAGACCAGGCTGGCCTCGAACTCAGAAATTCACCTGCCTCTGCCTCCCAAGTGCTGGGATTAAAGGCATGCACCACCACACCCGGCTTGGACACATTTTAAAATTGACTCTTAGAAGTGACTGTGCTCATGTTTATATATATACAAAATAATATATATGTTTATATATTATATATGCTAATACAGCATTTGCAACCACCAATGTCACAAAGTCAACTGGTTCAGCTAGAGATAGAACACTGTCAAAGGAACTTATTAGATATTTAATAAAGACATTTTATTTCAGAAAACACCGTCTTTCTTAATCGGATTATATATTTTGACTAATAAAGCAAAATTTGGAAGATGAAGATTGTGGCAGGGGGGTGTAATAAAGGCAACCTTCTGAGCAGCAGAAAATGAAGATGTCTAGAGGGATTGGATTGTATAACCAGGATGCACCGGGGTGAGGGCAGACGCGGCTCGTATCTGATGGGGAGATCACACTGGAGGCCATGTTTTGCCCTATCCTCCTCCTCCTTTCTCAGCCGTCTTTTTTCTTCTTTTTCTTCTTGTCTTTCTTGCGTTTCTTCTCCTCTCCTTCTGGATGTTCTGGGGGTGCTGTACTTTCGGGAGGAGCCTCTCCGGTCTGCTTAGCGCTGGAATCAGAATCAGTTTCTTGGTTTACTGATGACCTCTTGGATGTTTTCTTTTTCTGTTTGCCTTCCTCCGCCTTCTTTATCAGAAAGCCATCTTCATTCTGCTTTATTACTATTCCGTCTTGGTTCCTCCTTATCAGGGACTCCAGTCTTCTGAAAAGAAATGGCTCTTCATAGCATATGGTCTGGGCATCAATTTCACTTTCGTTTCTTTGGCCACCCCTTACTTGAGAGTCTTGTCTTCGCGGTGGAGGCTGCTGCTGCTGCTGCTGCTGCTGAGAAGAGGGAGGAGGAGCCGGTTCTTCACACCATATGGGTTCTCGTCTGTAGGACTCGAATCTCTTTGGACAGCAGTATTCACACTGGCATCTTCTCCACTCCTTACAGCACTTTATTTGGTCCTCTCCGATACCCTGGAAGGTTACACTCCCTCCATGTCTTACCATCTGGCCTTTGCAATCTGGGAACAGAACTGAGTATACAGCAAAAGCGTGAGATTCAGGTATCCAGCATTTCCTTTCCTCCCTCCCCCAAGGCTGACTTCCTTCTGTCTTAGAACCAACAAACTAAGGACAACTGGAGATCTCGCCTTAAAATATACAATGGTGGAAATCACATAGTGTAGATATTAATGTGACTTAAAGTATTAGATAACAGATACTGATAGCTAATAAGATGTAGATATTATTGATACAATTCTGGACTCTCTTCAGTGAACTGCTGGCGGTGGCTGAGGGATGCTCACTAGGAGCTCAGAAAGTGGTCCAAGGGGAGGGTTGGGTGGTATTGCTCTTTTGTAGGCCTGCCTTCAACTCCCCTGCAGCAATATCCTCAAAGCAGACACTGGCGGCCTTAGGTTTTTTAAAAGAGGAACGTCTGATGTGACCGTTAGCATTATATGCCTCAGTTTTGTGAGGAGACATGTCCAGTGCAGAAAGCATGAGAGCCCTGTGATGTGTCTGAGAAGAGTTAAGGAACTTACCATAGGAGGCAGTGCTAAAAAGCAAAACACAAAAGAGACATCAGTGGGGATTACTCAGGAGAACCGCCTTCCAACAGCTTTTCTTTAGAAGATTATCTTTATTTTTGTTTCTTTATGTCGGTGAAAGCGTGTGCAGTGTATATGAGCGCCCTAGGAGGCCTGCTGAAGTTGCAGCTCCCGTGGGTGCTGGGAACTGAGCTCAAGCCTTCAGGAAGAGCAGCAAGGGTTCCTGAGCACGGTGTTCTTTCCATTCCCCAGTGAGAGGGGAAGGCCAGGCACAGTCGTGCCCACAGAGAGGAGAACTTGGTCTCACTCAGTAAGATGCACATCCTCAGACTATCGATGCCAGTTCTGCCCAGGTTTAACAAAACCTGACAGGATTTTTTTCATTTGAAACGAAAACTATCAGTTTGCCAGGGCAGAGCACAGAGGCAGCAGACCCCAAGTTATGACAGACACTATCAGTGGGGCTCAGCCTTTCTAACGCTGTGACCCTTTAAGACAGTTCCTCCTGTGGTGACCCCACCCTCAACCATAAGATTATTTTTATAATTCCACTCTGTGACTATTAGGAGTTGTAATGTAAATATTTCTTGGAGACAGAGGTTTGCCAAAGGGGTCTCAACCCACAAGCTGAGAACTGCCGGACTGCATGCTGGCAGGCTGGCCACCAGTGCTCTTCCACAGTAACTGAATCAGAGAAAAGATACTGTGGTTTACTCCAAAAGGAAACTAGACTACAAGGACCTAAAACTGAAACAAGAGTGAACCATTGAAGGCAAAATGACGCAGATAGAAGAATATGCAATTCAAGAGGATCCAGGAACAGAAAGTCCAGGCTGTTTATCACAGAAGAAGGGGAGGCAAGGAGTCATGCAAACTTACTGAGTTCCCAGGAGCTGTCAACTGAAAGAGATAAAGGCAAAGGAGGGTGGTCAGTGGCTGTTGGCTTCCCCTTCTTTCCCAAGCCCCAGGCAGGCTTCTGCATTGGATGGGCTATCCTCACTGCTGTCTAAGCTCACTGGGTTGAATGTCAGACACTTTGCTTTTCTGTGCACTTACAGCTTGGTTCTTCGGCAAGCAAGGCCACACTCCCTACCTTCACCTGAGTCATTTTTCAGTTATGGTTTGAAATGGGAGATCTTTAGGCCAGATTTCAAGACCTTGTCTTCATTTTCAAGCCCCTGTCTCAGAAAATTACTGAAGGTTGAGGGACGGGAGAGACATGTTCCGGGAGGCAGACAGATAAAAAGATTTAAATGTACACTATCGAATGTGGGGGGAAAGGGATGGGTAATTATTTGCCACTGAGTTCAGTGGTTGGATGTCTGCAGAATCAGTGTAAGTGGAGGCCAAGGATGCTACCCATCCCAGAGGAAGCCTGAGAGAGAAGACCCAGACTTACCCCAGCTTTTCAGTACCAACCCTTAAAAGGAAAAAGAAAACAAATTAGTTTTAAAATAAATTATGTACTAGGGTCCCATGAAAACTCCCCTTGTAAGGCCAGAGAGGGGATTTAGTGAAGGATTCCCTTCCCAAGCATGTGCTGCCCTCTCGTTAGCTGCTCTGGACTCCGTGTCAACAACTCAGGTACTCAGAACAGAACAGCTTTATGACCTGTGGGATCAGCTACAGGAGTAACGGCCATTTTTTTTCCTTCACAAAATGAAATTTAAAAAGAGAAAAAAAAGATTCTTAACCAAGTCAGAGCATCCTTGCTTTCAGGAGACTGACAGGTTCCTGTCACAAGCCCCTTCTTCGTGCATCTTTTTAAATTTCCTTCATTCTACATTGTCATCATCATGAACATTAGTCCCTGTGTTCTCTCACACAGCACGGAAAGCTCATTTGTAATCATGTCTCTAAATGTTGGCTACAGTTTCTATTTTTGACAATATCTGGGGTTTAATGAGAGTTCTAAAGCTGGCTTGAGAACTTGTGGTGAAAGAAATACTCTAGATACTTAAAGATAATAGCAGAAAGAAAACCATTTTTATTTTTAAAAATTACTAGTTATGTGTGTATGTATGTGTGTATGGATATGTATATGTGTGTGTGTATTATATATATGTATGTATGCATGTATGTATGTACATATGCATGCATGTATGTATATTCATATGTGCCTGGGCCTTCTAAAAACTTTGCACCATGTAGGTTTTGGGAATTGAACTCAGCTTGCCAGTCTCAGTGGCAAGCTCCTTTATCCGTGGAGTCAACCTGGTTCTTTATTCTCTTTCACCACGTCCTGCAAGGTTCCCATTGCTCCTTTGCTTTACTTCCAAACTGTCTGAGTTGTCTTTACCTGCACCCCCCCCCAACCCCCAGTAATCCCATGTCATGATTGAGGAAAAATCAACAACCCCCATGATTTCACAAAAACTTTGGGCAACTAGAACCACTCAGCAGTAGGGCTTGCTCCACAGCCCAGAGTACACGATAGTGCAATTTCATACAAGAGTTAGAGTCCGCGAGCAGCATCAATGGTTCCTCTTTGTTCATAGGACATTTAGGGGAAGAGCTGAAACACACTTACTAGATAAAAGCGCTGTCTTCGTGGGGTTAGGGAGGCTACAGAAAGCAGCTGAGAGGTGGGTGAATTCGCTACAGAATGTCACCCAGGATGGGCTCCTTGCTCCCCTAGTGCCCTAAACAAAACCTGTCTTAACACTAACAGGCAAGGGCTCTATTATTTCATTAAAACCCCAGTTCTATGCCAACCACGTGGTGCTTACGGGAGTTCATGTCTACCCAGAGAGCATCTGGCAATGCGCCAAAGGACTAACTGACCATTTCTACTCTCAGCAAACCCATGTGTGAAAGGAGACCTATACTGACTTCCCAGCTGATGGGTGGGGACTGTCTGTCACCTTAACCTGATTCTAAAAAGCCGGAGAGACAGACGCAGAGGGAAAGGGGCAAAAACCACACGTTTCTTAGGAAGTGGTGGCGCTGGAGACACATACCTCATACTCTGAGTTTCTATAAATGGAATTATGAGGACCCTGAACTCTAATGTACCTCATAGCTCATGGCACATGGAACGTTTGTTTTTCTAAGGGCTAGTGCTATCTAGCCCTACTCTGTCAATGGCCTCAGTAGTAATTGTCCTTAAAGCAACCACCACCATGCAGGCCTCGATGCACGCTTTGGTGCATGCATGCTTGTCTTAGTACTCTCTCCGTTCCCTCACTACTGGCTAGACACTGTGCACATTACATAGTAAATTCTTCGGGGCCTAAGGGATTCTAGACAACAGAGGAGAGGGCTTGTAGAAATAGAGGAATTGTATTTAACTTACCAAAAGGCTGGGGGGGGGGGGCGACAGGCCGGACAACAGGAAACAAAAAACATATTAGCAGAATATTTGAAACAAGGGCACAGGCTCTCTCTGTTTCCCTCCCTCTCCCCCCCCCCTTCTACTGACACCAGACCTCTCGGGGAAGCTTTCTATGGTAAGAGGCATGAGCATTTTCTAAAGGAAGGGGGACTGGTCTGATGTGACTGGCTGCAGTGTGTTCAGTTCCCCTTTCCTATCCTACCCACATCCCTTTCCCTCCTTCCATCTGTGTGTCCTGCACTACTCCTGGCTATCTGAATACCTGTGTATCCTCCACAGTTTTTCTTCCTGAGCACAGAGAGTTTCATGTGTTATGAAAAGCTCTTGTTGGAATGGGGAGATGGCTCAATGGTTAAGAGCACTGGCTGCTCTTCCAGAGAGCCCATTCCCAGTACCCACATAGAAGTCCAGTTCACAATCATTTGTGTTTCCACCTTCAGGGAACCTGAACCCTCATATAGACATACACGCAGGCGGAAACATCAGTGCACACAAATGATAAATAAACAATTTACAAAAAAAAAAGGAGAAAAGCTATTAGGAAAAAAGTTGTTTGGGAGATTTTTATCCCCCTCAATCTTTCTGTCACGTGTTTACTTTTCTACTGAATAATTAGTAATAGATTTCTCAGTAAGAGGATTGGGTATTCATAAATTAGAAGCATTCCTCCAAATAGAGAGCAGTTGGAAACAGTATTCTCTCCATTTTGGGATCCTTAATTCCACCAGATTGATGAAAAGAAAGACCACTTACAGATAGGTTCTGCTACATGGGCTAAAAATCTAAATACAGACAGTTAGTGTGGGCTGGCATGGGCAACAGAAATGACTTCTAAGGGAAACTTCTTTCCTGACAGGCATTCTGAGCTGAGAAGAGCCCCCCCCCCCGCAGCCCTTCCTGGGGAGCAGCTGCAGTGTGCTGTCCTCCACACACACACACACACACACACACACACACACACACACAC
>NC_034607.1:2351941-2353529 GCF_900095145.1 Mus pahari | reverse complement strand
CACACACACACACACACAGCTGCAGTGTGCTGTCCTACACACACACACACACACACACACACACAGCTGCAGTGTGCTGTCCTCTTGCAGAAACACGGGCATTTGGAAGAGACGCTCTCCTTTGTGAGCCACTTTGGTGACCAGTTTCTCCAGAAAATGAAATACTGTAGCAGCTCCTTTTCTCTGGCTTTTGCCCCACCCCAGCCCCTTTCTTTAACTTCATCTCTCAAGACTCTTCCTGCTTTTCCTGTCATCTTCCCTGTGTACTTAGTTGAAAAATGCATTCTCTTTGTTGAAGAGTCGGGAGAGCTTACACAAGTCTAACTTCTGTTTGCCAGTTCTCCACTCAGTCAAAGGGGGCGGAACTTTGTGAATCGCTGGGATGCTCTGGGGCAGCTTGGCTCGGAGCCTGCCTCAGCTCTGTGTATCTATTAGCACCCCTCCCCGCCCCTCTGAGCACTGCATGCTATGGTGTGCATGTTGGAGTCAGAGGGCAGCTGGTAGGTGTCGGAGTCTTCCTAAGTATGTAAAACCATGTACTTACCAGGATAACAGTGTCGTGCCGAGGTTTCCACTAGTCATTGTGCCCTATCCTTTAAAAATCAGGAGATTCTGTTCCTTGGGAGGCCCTGTGATCTACCCTAACATGGAGACAGACAGGCCTGCACTGAGCAGGTACTTATCAAACAGGAAATTCCTTAGAATTACAAGTAGTTGGTGAAGCCAGTGCAGAGCGAGAGGTCCTCACAGTCTTCTCCATTGAGGGTAGGAATACACTCTCAAGGTCCTGCCGTTTCTAACATTTCTTTTTTAAAATCCCAGTCACCTATAAACTCTAACAAGAAAACCAGCAGGTAATATTTTTTTTCCATAGGTGACAGTTTGTGAAAACTGTTCAAAACATCAGTGACACTTTCCGGCCTGTGGTTATGAGGGCCGGTAATTCCTAACAAAGCAGCCCATGTTTTAGAAGGAGTTAACAGGATGACTGACAAGTACTGAACGAAGAAAGAGGGTGGTGTAGAGAATGAGGGTGATCACTAGTGTGCTGTGGTGACATCATATACATACAACAAGCTACACACAGTAGCCCATCAACAGAACCACACTTCTGCCATTGTGAAGAAGTCTTAAACAAAACAACCCGATTTAAAATGTTCAAAAGGAAAATACCTGACTTCAAGCCCCCTTCAGGCAGGTGGCTCACCGACTTGTCATCTGTAGGGTCTGTTCTTTACCAGTGACTTTAGAGTTGATCAATATAAAACTAAAGAGACTCAAAGTCTAGCACGTTGGGAAAGACAGCCGAAGGGGTGAGCAGACACTGCATTTACCTGATGCCTTTTTCACTGTGGAAAAGAAAGAGGTAAAGAGATGAGAGCACAGTTTCTAGATGAGGAACACAAAGTTCTTCTTAAACTCTGCGCCACGCAAAAGGGCTGCTGAACTGTACTGCACAGATATCATCAGAGCACCACACAGATATCATCAGAGCACCACACAGATATCATACCACACCACACAGATATCATACCACACCACACAGATATCATCAGAGCACCACACAGATATCATCATACATCCTAAC
>NC_034607.1:2276195-2351776 GCF_900095145.1 Mus pahari | reverse complement strand
AACTCAGAAATCCGCCTGCCTATGCCTCCCGAGTGCTGGGATTAAAGGCGTGTGCCACCACGCCCGGCTATCCCTATTCATTCTTATCCCTCTTTCTATTAGCCTCTTTGCAAAGACTGTGTTCAAATGGGGCCATCCTACTGCGGCTCAGTTGCTTTAAAGTTCATTTTCCCCCTCCACATGCCTAAGTGTTTTATGGGGGGGGAGTGGTCACTATTTCCCAGCACCTGGCTTAAGAGCCAGCTGAGGAGACCTAGCATGACTAACTATGGTAGAACAAGTTAGCTGATAATCTCCCATGTATGTTAATAATCTCCTCCTAAGTATGCTAGCAGTCAGAACTTCTCGCATGCAATACATAGGCATATGGTAAGTGCCAAGTTCACTGCTTGGCACAAGGTAAGTACCGTACAGATATCATCATAGCACCACACCAGGCACTAAGCACTTTCCTCATCACCTCTGTATGGCTACAGAGAGCTGAGATCAAGTTGCTGGGAATAGGGGTAAGGAAACCAGAAACTGGAGAGCAAGGGATGCTGAAAAGCTAGTAGGCCATAGAAATGGTGGGTCTCGGCATGATCACACTACGAACACGGGGACTCAACTGCAGGAAGTTAATGACACTACAATTACGGAAAACAAAACGCGGGACTTACGTATTATAGGTGGTCCACGTTTTGCTTTAATGAAAAAGACAAATTAGTATAGTTAGTTTTTGGTTTTGTTTTATATATACAACAGAAATATTTGTTCATGAGTGTATTGTCTGGATGAGTCTTGCAAATTGACTCCGAGGGGGAGGCTCACCAGGGTGGAGAGAAGGATCCAAGGCTAGGGCTGGGCTCATGCTTCCTCTCCCATCTGGTCTCTGCTCAGTTAGGAAATGGCCCAGCCTGTATGAGCTAAGCTACCTTGACCTTTCGCTCATTTGATGGTCACTTGTGGTGGTTGGTTCTCTCTTGCTACCGTGTGTCTCCTGGGGATGGACTACAGCCCATCCGGACCGGCATGAATGTAATTGTACAGATCCTGAAAATTCTTCTGAGACTGCTCATGGGCTTTTGTTCATAGACAAAGCCACCCTGCTTTGTTTGTGGAGAGCTAAGCAGCAGTATTACTAGACGAGTCTGAATTTATGCTGTCTTAGGCTCAGTGGCAGTGTGCTGCGAGTGAGTCACCTCTGCTTCTGTGAGTTCATGGCTGCAAGGGTCTTTGAGGCAGTGGCTTTGTCAGCATCCTTCTGCAGGTGCTCCATTATTCCAAGACAGCCTCCTTAGGTACTATTGCTTTATTCTCTCTCTTGTTGTTTTGAGAAAAACAAAACAAAACAACAACAAAACCACATTCAAACTAGTGGCCAAGGACCAATGGTCGCCACATATAGTTTTTTACACTTGTGTGCTTTGAGAAAAATGGTAGAGGTGAGTAGCAGCCTTTGCACATGGATCTCCACCTGCTCTTGAAGGCAGTGGCTCTCATGAGTGAGTGTGTGTATCCAGCAACTAAAGAGCCTGCCTCGCTGTCTGTGTGCACCTAAGCTTGCTTGTTTTAATTTATATGAGTCATCTTTAAAAACCTTGTATCTGTAAATATCATTTAATACTGTAGTTTGGGGTTTTCCTTAGTCATGCAAATATAGAAACATATCATCAATCCATTTTAAATTAACAATTTCATGCACCTTTGTATGTGAGTTCTTACACATGTGAGTACGGTTTTTCTTAGGCATTTACATCCTGAAGTAGACTTCAGAGGCTCTTCATGGCCAGTTTTTCAGAGGTGTCGGGTGGGTAGTTAAGGTCTTACTCAGACTAGATTTGGGTTTATATTCTTCCTGCCTCAGGTTTTTTCCTCTCTCTATCCTCACTTGGTTTTTTGAGACAGGGTTTCTCTGTGTAGTCTTGGCTGTCCTGGAACTCGCTCTGTAGACCAGGCTGGCCTCGAACTCAGAGATCTGCCTGCCTGGGGAGTGCTGGGATCACAGACATGTACCACCACTCTTGATGTACATATTTAGCTTAAGAATAAATTGTTGGGCATTCTCACTCAGTGGACTGAGTTATCTCTTGGGTCCCCAAGCCTCTCTCTGTCTCTGTCTGTCTTTCCTTTTTCTTTCTTATATATCTGACTTCTCTTTCTTTAAACTATCTGTAGTGTATGTTTTATTAAAATATTTTTATTGCAGCCTTTTGTCACCTATGAGGAAGCACTTGACCTAGAATTCAGCTTTTTGGTGTCCCTCCTCACAACTGCTGCTCTGACATGCTGGACCACCCTCCAATCATGAGCCAAAATAAACCTTCTTCCTGAAGATGCTTTCTGTCACAAGAACAAGAAAAAGTGACAGACACAAGGGCCTGTGCCTAATCAGGAACATCGGGAGTTGCCAGCTCTGCCCTTGGGACTGCACTGACAGCGTGTACATTGTGCACTGAGAATATTTAGATGATCTGAGGGTATGGGAGGTATATTTGGATGGGGACTTTAGAGTGGCACTAGCTCAGCTTAGGTCAGAAGCGTCAGCCCCAATCCGTCAAACCAGCTCTTTGTCCTAACATGGAGATCACTACAATTCTACTTTAGAAACTACTCTGAGTGTGCTTGGGTGGAAATGGAGTGTGCACGTGCACGTGTTTGCACTCTACGGGACATCCGGATACATACCATGGTTAAAACTGGGACAGTTTACCCCAAACGCGGATCGCCTGAGCTGCTTTAGCTCTGGCCTTTTGTTTTCTGTTTGTTTTCCATGAATGAATAGTTTGGGTGGATCAGACCCTGGAACTTCCTGATGGCCCTTCCCCCAACGCTCATTCACAACCAATCTCAGGCTTCGCCTCACCACACTAATTTATGGTGCCTGTTGAGCATTTTGAGTTTCTGACAAGACCCAGACAAGACCTTTGTGTTTAAAGTTCAGTGTGAGGAATCCTGGGGGATCCTGGAGTGGGCTGAGTTCTGACTCATCACCTCATCAACTTTTGACCTGAAAATGCCTAGCTGCTAATAGAAAGAGTGGGAAGCCCATCTCTGGGAACCCGCAGGTCCCTCTGAAGCTGAAAACAAATGGATGTGTGAAACAGGAATTTCACTTTTAGAAGTGGAACCAGCTAAGCCGTGAAAACCCCCACATATCCCAGCAGAAAACTAAAGAACTTACTTGAAGCTCTCTGTGTAATTACTAAGAAAGGGAGAGAGAAAAGGAGAGAAAACCGTTTAATTTTCATTAAGTAGAACCGACATAGAGTTATCTAATGGTTTTGCTGGTGTCTGTTAGGGGACTTTCAGAATGACTCTATGTACATTAGTCCCAGCTCAAATGTACATGCAGGATTAGGCAGTGATGAGGAAGAGGCAGACTGCCCTTCAGACCCCCTTCATTCTATACTTAGGCAACTTTGGGTCACAGACTTTCAAGGGATGCCTGGGCTGGGGTTTTGTGATTCCTTGTGCTTGCTGAGGAACACTCCACACTTAACACCTGTTATTCTTTCTCAAAAAAAAAAAAATCTTCTGGCGTCTGCTATTAGATTTTTGTTGACAAATGCTAGCTCATTCCTTCTTTGTATCCTATTCTGCAGATATGTGGAGCGCAGGGAAGCTGGACAGGAAGGTAGTAAGAGGAGAGGCTCAGATCACGTGAACAGAGGTGAACAGAATCAACCAAAGCACGGTACTTAGTACTTACGTAAGGGCAAGGTCTCTGGTGGAGCTGAAAAGGGAGAGCAACTGTGAGTGGCTGGCTTAAGTTTCCTTGGAGGATATGTGCACTCTTGTACTCACAACTCTAGGCTTGTATTAGGTCCCACAACTGTACTCAGGGGTAAATATTTGGCCACAGTTTCTTATCCACTTTACAGGGATTAATAATGGCTCCTTTATAGGGCTTAAACAAGATCATGCAACTAGAACATGTTAGTTCTTACAGGAGGGGGAGGGGGTGCATATCTGAGGCTAGGGGAGGAGAGTTTCCTGCACAGGAGCAGCTAGATGACACAGGCAAAGGGAGTGGGGGTGAGGAGGTGGGGAGGGTGGGGCTGGGGAGGGTTGGGGTGGGGCTGGGATTGCACATCAGGTAGAGATGGGCAGGGCATACACAGAGATCAAGGAGGAAGGAAAACAAAACCAAGCAGGACTTACACGGCAGACAAGGCGGGTAAGGCTGGCAGCCTGTGGGACAGAGAATGGGCTTAGCTCTTCCCGCTCACCAGGCTGCTCTGTCAGCCCAGGTGAAGGGAGATGACCCAGGCGAGGGGAAGTGGGTGGGGTGGGGGATGGCAGTGGGATCACACTTCTCCTGTCTGCACACAGGGTAGAAGTGGGCAGGGCTGGCTCAGAGAAGGAAACACAGTAGAAAATCAAGCACAACTCACAGCTAGGCTTCAACTGTAGCTGCTGGCAACCTGTGAGTCAGAGACTAGGCTTATCACTTACCTTTCCCACTGTTTTTGTCTGCAGAGGTGGAGCTAGGCGACAGAGACGTGGGGTGGGGTGGGGGATCACATGTCTTGTGTGTCTGTGCACAGGGCAGAAGTGGACAGGGTGGACTCAGAGAATAATGGAGGAAAACAGGAGAAAGTCAAGCAGGACTCACAGCTAGGTTTGATTGCAAGCTGTTGACAACCTGTGAGACAGAGAATTGGCGAAGTTAGCACTTCCTTCTCCCACTGTTGTGTCTGCAGAGCGGAGGCAAGGGGAACGGCTGGAGTGTGGTTGTGGGGGTAGAGTCACACAACATAGAAATGGACAGGGCCTGCTTACAGAGAGGTAACAAAGGAAAACAGGAGAAAATCAAACAGAACTCACAGCTGGGCTTCAGTGCTGGTTGACAACCTGGGGGAGAGAGATTGGCTTTAGCACTTCCTTCTCCCACTGTTGTGTCTTGCTTAGAACTCTTTCTAACCACCCTCTGGTCCTGCCTGGACTCCTGTGTGAGTTAGTAGCCCTGAAGGGGCCCAGTGACATCATGGCTTCTGATACAGAAGGTAAAGTCTTGTATTCCCTAAACCCATCGACCCTAGGACTGTTCAGAAAAGGGGGGTTGTAGGGCCCAAGAGCTGGATTTACTGACGGAAACAGGAGTTAGTCCACTTGAGAAGAGAAAACTATTTGCTTTTTATTTTTCCTTGTCCATTTTCCCTTTGTTTTACGTTTACATGTTAAGATTTATTTATTTAGCATGTGTATGTGGTGGGCAGAGTTTATGTGTTGTGTGAGTATGTGCGGTGTGCATGTATGTCTGTGGTGTGTGAGGTGTATGTGTATGTGGTGTGTGAGTATGTGCAGTGTGTGTGTATATCTGTGGTGTGTGTGGTGTATTTGTATGTGTGTGTATGTGGTATGTGAATATGTGTGGTGTTATGTGTATATCTGTGGTGTGTGTGGTGTATTTGTATGTGTGTGTGTGTGGTATGTGAATATGTGTGGTGTTATGTGTATGTCTGTGGTGTGTGTGGTGTATGTGTATGTGGTGTGTGAGTATGTGCGGTGTGTGTGTATGTCTGTGGTGTGTGTGGTATATTTGTATGTGTGTGTATGTGGTATGTGAATATGTGTGGTGTTATGTGTATGTCTGTGGTGTGTGTGGTGTATGTGTATGTGCGGTGTGTGTGTATGTCTGTGGTGTGTGTGGTGTATATATATATGTGTATGTCTGTGGTGTGTGAGTGTGTGTGGTATGTGTGTTTATGTCTGTGTTGTGTAGGTGTAGGGTGTGTGTGTGTGTGTGTGTGTGTGTGTGTTTGTCTGTGTGTGGTGTGTAGACACATATGACTTGGGGTCAGAGCTGGACTTCTGGAGTTGGCTCTCTACTTCCTTGTGTTTTCAGGGTTGAGCTTACCAGTCAGGCTTGTGGGACAGCATGTCTAACCTGACCTAAATTTTGGATTTTAAATTGCTGAGAAATTTTCTCCTTGTTATTTATTTTATGTAAGTCAATTCTTCGATTTTTTCCCATAAAAATATTTAAAAGGTCAAAAACTTATGCTGATATAAAAGTCGGTTCCAAGGAGACAGCAGCTTTTAAGCTCTGAGATTTCCTACACGGTGAGGGAAACTCCTAGATAATATGATCTCACATGGGACAGACAGACAGGCCAGGGCGTCCTCACAGGGGCACCTTGTAAGCATCTTGTCCCTTTCCTCTGTCAGTTTTTCCTTTTCTGTAACCAGTCTTTTGTTGATGCTTATGTTAAGTTTTAGAACCTTTTACGTGTTCGCTCTTTCTCTGTCTGTACATCAGTTAAGTCTAGACTTTATAGTACAGTGTTAGTAACCCAGGCAGATTGTGATCATGAAGTCTCTCTCCAGTGGCCAGATAAAGACTGCTGGAGCCTAGTGTGGGGGAGGCTGGGGGGGGGGGGGTTGGGTGCAGACTTACATATGTCCACGGGTATCACGGCTGAAAGGCAAATAAAGAAGCTGTTTACTACCTTGCTTCCTTTATAGGGGGAGGCNTCTCCAGTGGCCAGATAAAGACTGCTGGAGCCTACTGTGGGGGGGGGGGGGGGTGGGTTGGGTGCAGACTTACATATGTCCACGGGTATCACGGCTGAAAGGCAAATAAAGAAGCTGTTTACTACCTTGCTTCCTTTATAGGGGGAGGCTCTGAAACAGGGTCACTTAGAACCTAGAACCTCCTGTTCCCACTGCCCGAGTACTGGGATTGCATATGGCACGGCCACACCAAGCCTATTTAAACTCTGGTTCTTTTTCCCTCTCTGCCCCCACATTAGGGGCAGAACCTCAGGCTTCACAGGCTGCCACTGCTCTCCTAGCCCCTTTCTTTTACATTTTTTTTGCCTTTTATTTTGAGACCAGGTCATATTAGTTTGCCCAGGCTTGCCTTTCCCTTAGTCTGTAGCCCAAGCTAGGTCACGAAGAAGGCAATGCTATAGCCCTGCTCCTAAGTAGCTAGGCTTGCAGACCAAGGCAGCAGCCACATCTTGGTTTTCTTCCTTGCTGGGAATTTTCCTGGTGATACAGATATCACTACAACAAAAGGCATTTAACATTTTTTCAGAGAACTGGTGACTACTTTGTGAAATTCCAGACAGTTGAAAAGCAGAAGGCTCAGAAAATGGGAATGTTTAGTTCCTTTGTTGGAACACCAGGTCTGCAATAGGAATTGTGGGGCTCTGAGAAAGCACACCAGGGGCAGACAATACACTGATCACTTGTGGAGATGGGGCAGCTGGAAGACAGAATATCCTTTTTCTTTTATTCATTTTTCCCTTCTGTATAAGCCCCCCAGTTCAGAAGTTAGAAAACCACAGGGACACATTTTCCTTTGATTCTAAGTTTTCAAGTCAGTCGAGGAATAGTCTAAAAGGCCTACTAATAACCCAACGGAGCCATAACAGTTGGAGGAACTGGAGAGTTCAGCTACTGGGTCCTAACATGGATGGAGAAATTTGGCTTAAGATCTTTTCAACATTCCTGGAATGGTTTGGGGTCTGTCACAAAAAGAGGCAGTCAGACTTACCGTTGGATCCCTCAGCTGAAAAACAAAGGCATAAATTAGTGTGGGAGTCTGGTGGCCCTGCCCTCAGTGGAGGGACTAGGTGCCTCCAGGGGGATACAGGAGAGCGAGCCTTGTCTCCCAGGGTGGGGTCTCCCTTTGCAGTGTGGTCACCTGCTTCCATTCAGGGGTGGCATCTTCTCTAACCCATGTTGCCTTGACTTGTGTATACAGCCTTCCTCCCACCCTTGTCTTCCTGCTCTCGCTGATAATTCTCTATAAACTTTGGGAGGCTTTCTCTAAATGTGTGTTGTGTGTGTGTGTGTGTGTGTGTGTGTGTGTGTGTGTGTGTGTGTGTGTGACAAGCTCTCATGTAGCCCAATCTGGCACTAGTGACCTATAACCCTTGATTTTCCCCTCCTCCAGCTCTCCACTATTAGGTTACAGTGTGGCAGCATGCTCATTCCTTCCTGGGGACTGGCACCAACTAGACGATGGAAAAAGTAAACAAGATGGATGTTATATTCACAAGGCAGACGAAGTAGAGGGAAAGACCCCAACCTTAGAGTCCTTACTTACAAACAGCATTCGAGAGACTTACGGGTGCAGCTTTCTGAAGGCAGAAGAACAAATGAAGAAATGTCAGCATGCGTGCATTTGTGCATGCGTTCGTGTGTGGGGCTGAAGCTAAAAGTCTAAATCACAGGGATGACACTATAGCCCCAGCCTCTGTCAGCTCAGGGCATTGTCTGTGCTTTTACCGGCCTGGGCAGGAAAGGGGCTGCGTTGTCAGCAGCCAGGCTTCACTCATCCTCTTTCCACCCAGAATGGAAAATTCTTCAAACTGCTCTTGAGATTCATAACATCATGACCTATGTGCTCTGGCCATCTGCACTCCCTTCAAACCCTCTGTCCCTACACCTGGCCACCTGAGCCATCTGAAAGTCAGGCGTTCCTGCTCCCTTTGATGGGCTTGTAAATGCTTTTCATTTTAATCAACTTGCCTTAAACTTTCTTTTTCACCCACATCTCATACAGCTAGAAGAAACAAAACTAGCAATATAATTTTCATGTATACATTATATTATTTCAAATTTATAACATTTCAAAAGTATTTACACAGAGAAGACACAGGGTGGCTGATAGTAGACTTCAGGCCACTAAGGAATATTCTTTTCATTCTCTGTGAGAATTTCCAAGGCTGCAGGTGTGGGGTGGTCAAGAATATGGATGGAGGTAGCCTTGAGTCAGGGCTACAGGTGTGTGCCAATTTATGTGCCAGAAGTCAATTCATGATGACTTTAATTCATCTACCAAAAGATCCTTAGGACCAGAGTTCATAGTGGGAAACAATCCATTGTAGAGGTTACAATGGTCATGATTTTGTGGGTACTGTCCTGCCTCCTCCAGTCTCTAGTAGGCCCTCTCTCTTGAACTGGAAAGCATTCCTGAGCCCTCTTAGAACTTCTGAATCTTTCTCTGGTGCTTGAGAAAATTCTTCTGACTACTGCAGATCATGTGCTAATGTGTTTCAGAGCATGTCGCGATGTTAAATGAACATTTCCTTGCTCTTTTTCTTTCATTAAATAGTTATTTTTTGTGTATGAGTATCTTATCTGCATGTAAATATATCTGGGTACTATGTGTGTATCTGGCATCTGCAGAGACCTGAAGGTGGCACTGGATCCTCTGGGGCTGGAGTCACAGTTGTGAGCTCCATGTAGGTGCTGGGAACAGAAGCTGGGTCCTATGCAAAAGCAGCAATTGCTCTTAACTGCCGAGCCATCTCTGCAGCCCCTCTCTTAGTGTGTAGCTCTAGAGAATTCTTAGCAAGCACAAAGCGGGAAGCATAGCAACACGTTTATTAAAACATCACACTGTGGTAACAAAAAACACCAAGAGGAGCAACAGGCCAGGCCATCTGAGCATTATGCAAGGGCAGGACACCAGAGAGAAAAACAAAACAAAACAAGACCCCAAACAACAATAACAATGACAACAACAAAACAACCCATAAGGGACTTACCACTGGAATCCATGCATTGCACTGCAAACAGATACAAACGATTGTGGTTAGATAGAAAGAAGGCAAGCTGCTCTCCAAAGGAGTGTGCAGCGAGCAGCCTTTCCAGGCAGCACTGACTCCAACAGGAAGCAAGCATCAATCGTCTCCATGACACCCAGCTTTCCTGTAGACTTAGCTAGAAGCAGGGGCTGCCTCCTCATTCTTGCTTTTTTGTGTAGGTACTACAGGTGAGATCCTTAGGGGTCGCCTTGCCTTGCCTTCTTCCACCCCCATCCTACCAGGCACACGTGCATCACTCTTCGCCAGCCCCCCTTTATATCTGTGCCTACCCTTTAACCTTTCCCCCAATCTGTTTGACCATTTTGTTTGCCTTGGAAACTATCCCAATGTTTGACATATCCTTACAATCTTATTTAAGGTCCATTTTTAAAAATATGACCAGTCTTTAAGGAGGATGGTAATGATACAGGGAAAAGCCAGGCCAAGGAGCAGGATTCATGAACAGCTGGAAGCTAAAGTCCTTTGTCATAGAAAGTCACTAACAATGAACCAGGGCATTTTCACTCACCAATAGGTCCAGGAGTTTGCACTGAAAAGAAATTAGAATTGATATTAGTATGAATGTTTTTGCTGAAGGCTTTATTTGTGTGTGTGTGTGTGTGTTTGTGTATGCATGTGTGCATTTTATTTGGGGGGGGGCAGAGCACAGGTGCAGTGACAGTGTTGAGATTGTGGAGAGCTAGGTCCATCTCCAAACTATGAACAAAGGCACGGGCAGCACTCACCGTGGGGCTGCCGTGGGCACAGGGAACAGTAGAGAAAAACAGAACCGTGCTTCCCTTTCTGCCAGCCTATATGAGGGACTGGGATTGAGTCAGATTTTTTTTTTGAATCACTGGCTACTATGTCCCAGGGGCATAAAGGTGTAGTAGGTAAGGGCCCTGTTCATCCCTCTCCCAGCTTCTAGCTATTTGGAGGCTAATGGTTGGGTCTGCTGTCTGGATTTGATTAGCTTCAGAGTCTAACAATGAGTCAGCGGAGCCTTCTGCTTTTAATGGAGAGTTGGCTTTCAGTTGATGCTGCTTCGGCAATCTGAAGACTGGAATCCCCTCACCTCGTTCTCAGTGTTGCTTATGTAGGAAGGAGCCTTGGTGGGTACCATACATCCAGAATGGAGAACTACAGACACCTGCTCAGAAGCTGTGGCCATGCCTCTTGTGGGATTTCTGTAGATTTGTGTACTCAGGGCCTCTGGGGGATCTGTGGGGGGAATTTTCCAGGACAGTGAGACTTCCGTTTTGTGTTGTTGGTTGGACCATGGAAGGGAATATTCTGAGGTGGCTTTTGAGCTTTGCAGAGACCACAGAGAGGGCACGTCTCAGGAAGAGGTTTGGCGGCGGCTGCTGCTGGCTGGCAGCCTTCTCCTACTGAGGACACGCTGAGTAGGCTGTATCGGATGGCATCAGGTGGTTACCGTAATCCTGTGAATTCAGAGTCATGTCAAGACCCCCAGTGGCTCCCAGACACCCCCCCTTTCCCACTGTCTCACGCCATGGTGCTTATGATGGAAAATGTCTGTGACTGACCCGTCTGAACATGGCTTTCCAGATCCAGATACCCTGGCCTCCAAGCAGTTAGACAAGCTAGAATTTGGAGTATTTTGCAACAAAATTTAGCAGTTCCTCTGTGTGTATGTATGTGTGTATGTATGTGTGCATGTATGTGTGCATGTATGTGTGGCTTACAGGTTCAGAGTTTCAGTTCATGATCATCGTGGCGAGAAGCTTGGCATCATCAGGCAAGTATGGCGCTGGAGGAGCTGAGAGTTCTTCTACGTCTTGTTCCGACGACAAACAGAAGACTGTCTTCCAGGCAGCTGGGAGGAGGGTCTCAAAGTCCATCTCCACAGTAACACACTTCCTCCAGCAAGGCCACACAACTCCTAATAGTGCCACTCTCTGGGCCATGCATATTCAAACCGCTATAACATGTGTGTGTGTGTGTGTGTGTGTGTGTGTGTGTGTGTGTACACGCGCGTGCGCATACTTCCCATTTCTCTTCTGTTTGTCCAGCTTTTCTTTTCTTTCTCTCTTTAAGTTGCCATTTTCCTTCTCTTTTACCTTGTGGTTTCTTTTAAGCCTTCTCTTCTGTTAGGCCTATTCTTTCTCCAATCCAGCAAGTTCTGTAACCTGCTTGTGACGCCCAGCAATGGTAGCAGAAGGACTAAGAGTCTCCTTTATTAAGGCCAGCTGGGAGCCCTATGTCATCTTCATTACAGTCAGCATTTTGAGGCCCAGGGAAATAATATAAATGGCAAAGAGACGTTACAGAGTTAGCCAACAGTGGCGTAGTCGTGAAATTCAAAACAAATCTTAATTTTTGTTAGTAAGACTATAAAATGGTGGGGAGAAAACAGTTTATGTGTGTCTAGGACTCAATTTCTAAAGCTATAAGATGAGCAACTTTGTCTTGGCCCCCAGACATTCCTTATAGTATTTCAGTGGAAAAACGTAAATCAGGGAAGTCACAGTTGCCATGGAAGTTGGTGACAATAGAAGCTGACTGTCCTGGAGAAAAGCCATCTGAGAACTTAGAAGTCAAGAGAAGCTTGATGTTTCCATCATTCACAGGATGAACAAAATTCGTGGGAGCCCTGAGGCTTTCGGGGCTCTATTGAAAGTCTTTGTTGTGTGCTGGCTCTGTAGGGCTGGATAAGGACAGTGGGTCAGGAAGAGGCAGTCCATAGGCCAAGGTTTTCACTTTGGGTTCCACTGTCATAGTTAATATCCTTTTACTGTTGAGCCTGGTTTACTGCTACCCTGGGGAGCTCTGGAAAATGATGACCAAGCAGTGGGAGTGCTCTGTCTTTGGAAGTGCTCTGTCTTTGGGAGTGCTCTGTCTTGGGAGTGCTCTGTCTTGGGAGTGCTCTGTCTTTGGGAGTGCTCTGTCTTGGGAGTGCTCTGTCTTTGGGTCTGTGAGTATGGATGATTGACATGAAAACGAACAGCTACCCTAAGTCTCTTGAGGGTCAAGAGGTGCAACCAAGACGCAGGTGACTTACGGAAGGTCTTTTGAGTCAGTTCTGGAAAGAAACAGAAGAGAAGTTAGCAGGTGTCCTGGGCCCTGACTGCCCTCATCTGTGTCTCCTCAGCTGGGGTCTGAACTTTGAGCCTAATGGAGGCTGCAGCAAGCTCATTCCCTTGCTATGAGTGCTAGAACAAGCTCAGGCAGGGAAAAGCCCTTTGCCCAACAGTCCCCCTGGGATGTGGGTGCCCAAGTTTAACTTAAACTCTTGCAAAGGACTAGACAAACCCTCCCTGCTGGAACTCTTTTCCCCTCCCACTGTCCTCCCTCACGCTCTTGTGTGGCGTGATATTGGTGAGCCTTTGTTGGTTCTATGGGGGTTCTTCCTCTGCTTTGTCAGTGAAACGTGTTTTCACAACCCAGAGGTGACCCACTGACATGCCAGGTGGAGGAGAAACAAAAAGGCGAAGAAAATGACACAATGAGACCTTTGAGACTCCACCATGAAGAGCAGGAGAATACCTGTTAGTTGCCGCAGAAAAAGCATGAGCTCTACAGTTTAGAAGGGACAATAAACTTACTGATAGGTCCTGTAGCTCCAGCTAGAAAGATGGGGAGAGAGATCATTATGCTTAATATGAAGGTAATACCTAATAACTGAATACCCATCTCTCAACATTGTGTATGGAAACACTGGGAAGACCAAGGGTGGCTTGTATTGCTAGCCATAGGCAGCCCTCCAATTGCACAACACTGGGAACATGTAAGACTGGAAGCTTCTTTTCATTCTGTGATGCATTGCCTTAGACAATCAAGAAAGACAGTGTAGGATTTGTAATACATATATTTTCTTCTTGTGTTTCCTTAGAGACTTATGGTTTGAGAAATACTTTCCTTTTCTGAAGGGTGACTATACTGCCCCCTAGTGTTTTTTTATTAAGTCAGCTTGTGGGATATGAGGTCACTGCATGTCATGCATGGCCTCTTTGGAAACTGTAGGGAGGTATGTCCACTCACACCTCTGCAGGTTTGCTATGCACAGGGCAAGAGTGGAGGACGAATACTCACGAATAGGTGCCGAGAACTGCACTGTAATGGGAACAAGAGTGCATCAATGTGGTTGACAGTTGCAGAATCTGCATGCCACCAATATTCACCAAAGAAATCACAAAGCAACTCAATGGGGGTGAGGGTGGGGTAGGGCTAATACAAAGACGGCAGCTAACGCAGAGATAGCAGAGGCTCCCCATCAGAGCAAGTTATCGAGGACCCACCCATCTTAACAAAGAAATAAGTAAATCAAAACATAAAATGACAATAAAATAAAGATGTAAGAACTACTTGACGCTCCCTTGTCTTGTCTTCTTTTTAAAGAGTTATTTGTTTTATGCATGAGTACACTGTCACTGTCTTCAGACACACCAGAAGAGGGCATCAGAGCCCATTATAGATGGTTGTGAGCCACCATGTGGTTGCTGGGAATTGAATTTAGGACCTCTGGGAAAGCTCTTAACCGCGGAGCCACCTCTCCAGCCAGAAGTTCCCTTTCCTTAAACGCAGTGGTATCTCATGATATCTTGTCTTAGGTCTTGGATACCAGGAAGTGTTCTACACTTTTAATGTGATCAGGAAACATGAATGGAAAATCCTTCCAGAACAAGAGTTGGGGCAGGTGGGGTACAGAGAGGGTAGGATTCCAGATCTCATAGAAGGACAAAGAGGTAAAAAAGAACTCACTTATAGGTCCAATGGTTCCAGCTAAAATATTGGAAAAATAAACCAAAATCAGTTAGTTCTCTAGCAGAGGTAAACAGTTTACATCAAAATTCTTTTTGGGAAATTCTGAAACCAAAGCCAACAGTGCAGTTTTCACTCCGATGGGCAGCACAAGCTGGGGTCAGCCCTCTCCCGGGGAGAATAAGTGCGCTGTCAACATACCTATCGCCTTCCTGTTAGTTGGCCATCTCGAACTGTTTAGCTAGAGTCTATGGCCTCATCTTCTGAAGGAGACACTGGAATTCCTATCTTTGTGATGAGTTAGATCCTTGTTCACCAGAGTAACCTGGCTTGGCATGGTGGTATGAGACAGACTGAAGCTATTCTAGGCAGGGATTGTGGGTGAAGGAATCAGAGCCTAGACTCCCGTGCTCAGCAAAATAGCATTCTCCTTGTGCAGGATGTGACTCACGAGCCCTGACTCGACATTCTTTTTTCCTCTTGCCTTCAGGATTAACCTATTCTAGGTATGAACAGCCTCAGAAGTCTGAGCAGACACTTTAACAAATCCACTAAGCCCCAAAGAGGTTCACTTTTCTTGTTAGTCACATGCTGTTGTGTGGAGACTCCACAGGGATGGAGAAGCTGACTTAGTTGGGGTCAACCGTGTTCTGCTTTTATTTCCTTTCTAAGTGCAGTAGATTCAGATCCTATAGCATGATGAAACTCAAGTTTTAATGTTTGTGTAAATCACCCAGTGACCTTGACAAACACGGGGTCTGATTAGTAGGCCAGAGGTGGGCACCAGGCTGAGGTCCGGTATCTCCATCAGAATCTAAGGTGAAACCCTCCTGGGGCTGCAGGGGACTGATCCGCTGTCCTCATGTCTCCTGCTCTGCACCACATAGCTCCTGACAGATAGTTGTTACAATGCCACCTGCAATAGTCTCCAGGCCTCTCTTCTAGACTTGTGCTCACATGCACAACACCACACCACACCACCACACCACACCACCACACCACCACACCACACCACACCACCACACCACACACACACCACATACACCACACCACACCACACCACACCACACCACACCACCACACCACCACACCACACACACCACACCACACTCTTCACTCCTCCCACAAACCATCACTGACGGTGTGGGGACCCTCCATCTAGAGGCTGGGGCTCTCTGAATGCTATGGAGCCCTCTCTCCATTGCTGTGGAGGACACCATGGTAGTCTTCTCCCTGGAGTGTCATTGGAGCTTCAAGAAGAGAGACTACTTTTTGCTAGTCTGTCTGTCCCTAACAAGTCTCCTTTTGCAGCTGGTACTGCAGGTTTGGGAGGGGTTCTATCTCACAGGGGCACCCAGTGCTGGGAAGGAAGAAGGGGAAGAGTGGGCAGTGTTCACAGGAGGAAATAGAGGTGCCAGGGCAGTGAATGTCAAAGCTGTTCTGTGTAGTGAGGCAAAGCTGCTGAGGATCAAATGCAGAGAGGAACTTACAGATGTCTCCAGCGTTGCCGGCTAAAACAGAAACACAAAACCTTTAAGTTTGGAAGGAGCATGACTCAGGGCATTTGTTTTTTTGGGGGGGTGGGGNGGGGTGGGGGTGGGGATTCAGGCCAAGCATTCACGGAGTCCTCCATGTAGGAGGATTCTGGGAAGTCAGTGCATTTCCTTTGGTTGTTTAAGAGGTTGTTTAAACCCTTTAAGGTTTTTAACCTAGACTGTTTTGTATAAAGTGCTTCACCTGGCCCCAGAATTGTCCTCATGCTTTTAACTGAGTGAACTTGGGTTTTTATTAGCAGACTCTTCACTGGGTTGCATAAAGCGGTGGAACAGTTACTTAAAGGAACTGGGAGGGACAGGAAGAGCCAGCTTCCTCGGTCTGAGTGTGTCTCCTTACCGCCCTTCATAAGCTCCCCCAGAGCAGGCATTGCATAGCAGACCCAGGGACAGAGTTATAGTTTGGGGAAACGTACTCAGAGGTTCGGATAAGGACTTGGTGCTTCTTGTTCTACCTGTAATAGAAATCAAGAACATTCCTGAAAACCACAACTGGTTGAAGTATAGAAATCAACTATTTTAGGTGCTCACCCCCAATTAATACATCTACAGTCCAACATGTGAGGCTTAGAAAACATCTCTGAAAAGGGGCGGAAAGACTGTCAGGGCTGGAGGATCAAGACAGCTAGTTGCTGAGAGAGTGTTTCTTCAAAAGAGAGGACATGGTGTGGGACTGGTGGATCTGGAAAGAAGTGGGTAGTAGTGAATATGGTCAAGATAAACTATATACAATTCTCTAAAAGTTCATGAAAATATTACAAAAAGGAAAGAACTGTGAGCTTACAGTTTAGACCACAGAGGGCTGGTGATTCTGTTCCCTCCTTCCAGATGTATGGTTCAGAGTCTTGAGATTATAGACCTAGGTGTCACCTCCTCTGTCTTCATGCTTCCCTACTCATCCCTCTGGCTGTTTGAAAACTTTAAAGCCGATTGTTGCAATTACTTAGGTAACTGGCTTAAGCTCTCAGGAGAGACTTGCCTATGTCCATACATCTAAGGAGTGGGATGCGGCTCCAGGCAGCCTGACAGCAGTCCTCCATACATCAGAAAGACGTCAGTCTACATGTGGGCATGAGTTAAAAGTGTCTGTGACCAGAAACTCCCCTGGGGCGGCTGTAGCTAGACAGGCTGTGGTCAGAGGAAGACTCGCTTGTGTTAGTAGAATGTAAAGACACAGAAGGGAAGTGACTGCTGAAGGAGGAGCTGAAGAATGTGTGGCCAAAGGCATGAGTTTGCTTAGGTCGGCACTACCTTGAGAAAAATGTTCTGAAGGTATGAGGCAGCCCTCCAGAATCATGAGCCTAGAGCCCTGTCACCCTGGCTTATTGGAGAACAGGTAAGAAAGGGGGTGGTCCTCTGCCTAGTATGGGAGCTCAATGACATAACATTGTAAAAATAGAAGAAAAAACTCACTTGGTGATTCTTGAGCAATAGCTGAAGAAGAGTACAAAAAAAAAATCAAGTTAATGTGGATAGTGGTTCACACACTGCACCTACACCCCCGAATCTATCAGAAGAATCTCCCACGATGCACTAGGCCTTCCATTGCCCAGTAGGCACAGCACCATCTCCCTGCCTGGTCAGGACTAAGTTCTTAAGAACATAGGTTTGAGATCCCCTTCCCAAGGGTACCACAGTTAGGGGAATACTTATTGCGACTGTCTTGACACTACCTTGCTTTGATAGCTGGACAGCCCTCTCATTTGGTGATCACAGAACAGGAGAGGAGAAGTGATTGCTGGGTCCTTACAGTATTGTATGGTAGCTATAGTTAATAACATATATTTAATGATATAAGATTGTGAAAATAGAAAAAAAACTCACATTGTGGTCCTTGGCATATAGCTGAAGAAGAGTAGAAAAAAGAAAAAATTTTGAGTTAGTGTAGACAGTGGTTGTGAGCTTGTATATGATTGGCCCAGGGAGTGCCACTATTGGGAAGTGTGGCCTTGTTGGAGTAGGTATGTCACTGAGTGTGGGCTTTAAGACTCTAATCCTAACTCTCTGGAAGTCAGTATTCTCCTAGCAGCCTTCAGATGAAGATGTAGAACTCTCAGCTCCTCCTGTACCATGCCTGCCAGGATGCTGTCATGTTCCCGCCTTGATGGTAATGGACTGAACCTCTGAACCTATAAACCAGCCCCAGTTAAATGTTGTCCTTTATAAGAGTTGTCTTGGCCATAGTATCTGTTCACAGCAGTAAAACCCTAATTAAGTGGTTCACACACTACACCTACATCCCCAGAATCTTCTCAGGAGCTACACCCGAAGGCCTTCCATTGTCCAGGAGGCACAGCGCCATCTCTCTACCTGGTCCCTTTGTGACTCAGCCTCTCCTGCTCTTACGCCTCCATCAGCAACTGCTACTGGTCTTGCTGACTGCCATTTAAAGGGCTTACTCATTACACTCAAAAACTGTGCACGAGCCTGTTCTCCAATAACCCAGGGTGTTAGACCTCATAGCTCATGATTCTGGAGAGCTGCCTCATACCTTCAGAGTGTGTGTGTGTGTGTGTGTGTGTGTGTGTGTGTGTGTGTGTGTGTGTAAACAAGAGAGAATTCCCAAACAATGACAGTTGTAGCACAGAGAGCCGGGGCACTAGGTGTCTGTTCCATTGCTGCCAGCCTGACTTGGAGGCATCTTCGGGAGAGTTGGTGCTGTCAGTCACACAGAACTTTTCACTCCACAGACACATGACACTAAGTCTCTCATGCTGCATCCCCTGTTCTCATTGAATTCCCTCACCTCCTATATTTTTCTGCCCTTGTTATGCAGATTTGGAAATCTATGTGTTTCCTGACATGATATTTGACTAAGACTTAAATAAAGACAAAGAATATTGGGGTGTCTGGTTATAGTGAACCAAGAAATGTGGAACTTGAGTTTCTGCAAAGCTTCTGGAAGAGGTGTGACGGTACAGGGATGTGGCCTTGTGATGACCAAGGGGCTGACTATTGGCAGAGCAGAAGAAAAGTGAGGCGACTTACCAGGATTGGATCTGCTCAGTCCTGAAAGTAAAACAAAACAAAAAACAAAAAACAAAAAACAAAACCAGAGTGAGCGTCTCACTGACTGACAGAGCGCTCAGACTCTGTGAACATTGCCTTGAAGCAAGGCTGTAGGAAAGAGTCACAACCCGTTTTCTGATGGTGGTTGTGAGGAGTGTGGTGAGCTGGTATCTCTGAACCACCCTCCAGGTATAGCCCTAGGCACTGGTGTGTTTCCTGAGGAACACTGGCAGTATTGAGAAGGACTAGAATCCAGAGTAAAGATCAGACATTTTGAAAAAGAACAAAATAGAGCAAACAAAAACAGAAAATAATGCCCTTTTATGCAAAGATCAGTTACATGGGTAAACAGAGAATGAACTCAGCTGAAGGGTTAGTGAAGCCTGGGCAAGTTCTGCAGGGACTGCCTATTTGCTGCGAGGCCAGTCTTACCTCAACTTGAAACAAGCTAGAGTTACTGAAAGATGGTAACCAAATCTGAGAAAATGCTCCCATAAGATCTGGCTATAGGGCATTTTCTGAATTAGTGATCAATGAGGGGAGAGTCCAACCCATTGTGGGTAGTGCCATCCCTGGGTTCTGTAAGCAAGCAGGCTGAGCAAGTCAGGAGGAGCGAGCCAGTAAGCAGTGTCCCTCCATCGCCTCTATATCAGCTCCTGCCTCCAGGTTCCTGTCCTGCTTAAGAGGTTGTGCAAAGGAGTTGAGGCTTGGCACCATGAAGAGAGCCTATGAGAGGCTATTTATTGGTGAAGCCTAATTGAAGTATTTTGGAGATGTCAGTACCATGAAATGACCACCAAGAACATCAGCAGCAGTGGAGTACAGGCAGCTGGAGCCTAGAAGACAAGGTGTGTACAAAGGGCAGGGCTGGAGAAGCCCCAAGTCCTTGGAGGAATCCAGAAGATCGTGAGTGAATCCCAGACATTGGATAGTTGGAGTTTGATTTTGTTTTTGATTGTGACTGTGCCCTGATATTTTTCCCTCTTGAAGGAAGAAAGTATTTTAGTGGAGCCCACAGTTAAAAGACTTTTAATTGTAAAAAGACTTTGGATTTTAAAAAAGATTGGATATTTTAAGGGGATTGAAATTTTAATATATAAGAATTTGCAAAGACTGTGGGACTTTTAAAGTTATTTAGATCTTGGGAATGAATAAGAAACTAAGGGTTGAGACTTACTAGTGATGTGTTTGTGTGTCAAGTTGACAAGGGGTCAATTGTACTGGCTAGCTTTGTGTCAACTTGACACAGGCTGGAGTTATCACAGAGAAAGGAGCTTCAGTTGAGGAGGTGCCTCCATGAGATCCAGCTGTAAGGCATTTTCTCAATTAGTGATCAAGGGGGGAGGGCCCCTTGTGGGCGGTGCCATCCCTGGGCTGATAGTCCTGGGCTCTATAAGAGAGCAAGCTGAGCAAGCCAGGAGAAGCAAGCCAGTAAAGAACATCCCTCCACGGCCTCTGCATCAGCTCCTGCTTCTTGACCTGCTTGAGTTCCAGTCCTGACTTCTTTTGGTGATGAATAGCAGCGTGGAAGTATAAGCTGAATAAACCCTTTCCTTCCCAACTTGTTTCTTGGTCATGATGCTTTGTGCAGTAATAAAAACCCTGACTAAGACAACTTGGGTTTTGGGGTTATATTATAGCACCATTAACTGTAACCAAGCGATTCACCAAACAAATTTCTTTTCTCCCCTCTTGCATTTCTCTCTCT
Source organism: Mus pahari (assembly GCF_900095145.1). Taxonomy (NCBI): domain Eukaryota; kingdom Metazoa; phylum Chordata; class Mammalia; order Rodentia; family Muridae; genus Mus; species Mus pahari. The sequence continues at coordinate 2,331,257 of NC_034607.1, read as the reverse complement.
CTCTGTCTCTGTCTCTCTGTCTCTGCCCCCTCTCTCTCTGTAGTAAACAGAATAATAGTCCCCCTGATGGTTTCTGTGCCCCAACCCCTGAGACCTGTGATGCTGTTAATGGAAGAGGGAATCTGTGCACAGATGGAGGTCAGGCTGTCCTTGGGATTGTCCAAATTGTGTTGATGGAAACTTAAGTTTAAGTGGATCATTTTGTGCTTCCACAGCGACCTGTCTGTCCTAAGATGTTTTAACTCCTAGCATACCCTCCATGTCAGCACTGACTTGTACCAACTCCTGCACAAGTCTGGGCTTTATTCCTGCTGCACTGAACTGTTTGTAAAGAGATGTGTGGTTGTGCACTTTGTCTATAACAGCCCTTCGGGTCCCTGTATAAGAGGCAGGTACACCAACAAGTCAAGTCAAATCAAATCAAATCAAATCCAAACACAACACAACAAAACAAAACAAAATCTATTTTCCATTGTGGTCTAGCTGTGTGCTGAAATAAAATAATTTTCCATCCTCCAGTGCAACTCATGAAATCGAGTTTGAAGTCTAATACTTTCAGCCACAGAAAAGTTTGGAGAAACAGCCACTCACATGTGAGATGTAGAGGCCAGTTGTGGTTGAGAAAGAAGAAAGGCTATGGCAGACAAGGCACAAAGGTAGTTTTGTGGGCTTTTGGTTTTTTTAAGTGTATTTAATATTATTAACAGAACAATTGTCCATAGCCATTGGAGTGGGAAGAAAGCCTTTTGGGAGATGACTAATGAAAGGTTACTGTCTAGTAGAAAATACTGATTGTCTCCATCTTTAAAAATAACAATAACCAGAGGGAATGTGTTATACAAACTTAAGGAGAGAAACCAAGTCCAGTCAAACACAAAGGCAAACATGACACAGAAAAGGCTGCCCGGGGCAGAGACTTGGGTCACAGACCCAACAGAACAGTTGGCTTCTGAATAAGAAGAAAAATGAGACCTCTCATATTATCTCCAAAATAACCTCCAGAAGCAAATTTGAAAATCATTTGGAGCAAGGTTTTTATGTAGAAATGTAACCTATATAATGATAAGATGCAACTCAAGACAGTAGGTTTGTGATACCAAGGAAATCAGGGACTTGAAAGGACTATGTTACAGGGATTGTCTGCGGAGGAATTTGGAGGGGTACCAGTCAAGAGAAAATGTAGGAGAACTGGGGGATATACTGAGAATGCATCAGTAAGGAAAAGGCTAGAAAAAATTATATATTTATAAATTGTGATTTTATTCCTCAACTGAAGAACATAAATCGTCTTTCTGTATATTTTAATATTACAGTTTTGAGGAAGATGCAAATTGTAATGATGCCTTAAAAGAGATAACACTTCAGTAAAAATTATAAGATAAAGAATGGTATATTGCATTCAGTGAGAATGTATAAATATTGCAAGTAGACATTAAAGACCATAGTTCACTTATAAGTCTTTGAGAAAGGATAGGGCAAAGAGTCTGTAATGGGGACAAAAGAAAGAATTTCAGCATTATCTATGCTTGAGAAATATTATCAATTGGCACAATGAGGGTGGGTTCACATAGGAATGTCTATGCACACAGTGATGTTAAGTTTACCCATTGAGGGTATGTACATACACTAAAGATGTGCATACATTGAAAGTGTGCACTGAATATGTTATATACATACCAGTGTGTTAATTAATTTGTGCCTTATCTTAAAAAAAACACTTAAAAAGAAGAAAAACCAAACAAGTATTTGGAACATTAAAGCATGTAAGTCAGAAAATGGCAGCACTAAAAGCAAGCATGGGGCACTCACCCAGGGAGTGGTGACTGACTGACTTTCCTCCTATAGAAACACCAGTTGGCCCTAAAATATAAACAGAAAATCAAGAGGCCAGTCCTCAAAATTTGGGCTCCCAACCTTTGCCTGCCAGGTTCTGTTACTGTTACTCATTCTCAGGGGCTGAGGGCCAGCCCAGGGAGACAGCGCTGGCTAGTGTCCTCCTTGGGACACTATTGCTTTCCATTCCATCCTTTAAAGGGCTTAATTTTCAGTAGACAAATGCTGTTGCTGTAAGACTATTTGGGTGATGGAATTGACCTTAGAGTATGTGCTGGATAGTTTTATGTTATGTTGACTTTAGCTAGAGTTACTAGGGAGGAGGCAGCCTCAGTTGAGGAAATGCCTCCAGAAGATCTGATGTAGACAAGTTCGATTGTTGGAGGAGGGCCGAGCTCACTGTGGGTGGTGTTACCTGGTCTGGTTGTCCTGGGTTCTGTAAGAAAGGAGGCTGAGCAAGCCATGGGGAGCAAGCCTGTAAGCAGCATCCTCTAATGCCCTCTGTATCAGCTCCTGACTCCAGGTTCTTGGCCTGCTTCAGTTCATGTCCTTACTTCCCTCAGTGTTGGATTACAGTGTGGAAATGTAAGCCAAAGAAACTGTTTCCTTCCTTCCCTGGTTGACTTTGGTCTTGGGGTTTCACCAAAGCAACAGTATCCCTAACCAAGATATTCACCAAAAAAATTTCCTTTCCTTCCCTCTTGCGCGCGCGCGTGTGTGTGTGTGTGTGTGTGTGTGTGTGTGTGTGTGTGTGTTAAGCAGAACAATAGCCCCCCTGAAGGTTTCTGTGCCCCAACCCCTGCGACCTGTGGTGCTGTTAATGGAAGTGGGGGTCAGTGCATAGACAGAGGTCAGGCTGTCTTAGAATTGTTCTGAATAAACTGTTAAGGGAATTACTTTGTGCTTCCACAGTGACCTGTCTTTGCAAAGACTTTTTAACTCCTAGCATACAGCACTGACTTGTACTGACTCCTGCACAAGCCTGGGCTTTATTCCTGCTGCATTGAACTGTCTGTAATGAGATCTGCGGTTGTGCACTTTGTCTATAACAGCCCTTTGAGTCCTTGTATGAGAGGCAGGTATACACACACATACACACACACACTTCTAGTTTCAAGTATGATCTAGCTGTGTTTATAACTTTATCTGTGTCCAAAACAAAAAGAGGGCAACAGATAAGACAGAGGAAGGTATGTGCAAAGGCAGAAGACTAGATGGCATGAAGCTTGGTTGACTTGTGTTAAGCCAGAAAGCTGGGGTAATTTGTTACAGCCACAGAAATGTACACAGCCAAGTCTTGTAGTTAGGTGTGATCTTCTGATTGAGGTGTAGAAGTCACTTATCACTGTCAGAAGTGACAAGTAAGGGGTCACTCAGGATGGCGAGGAGCTTCCCCTGAAGACATCAGTCACAGAAAAGTTTGGGAAAACAGCCACTCACATGTAAGATGTAGAGGCCAATTATGGTTGAGAAAGGAGAAAGACTATGGCAGACATTGCAACACAAAGGTAGTTCTGTTTTGTTGTTGTTTTGTTTATTTTTTTGTGGATTTAATATTATTAATTGTCCACAGCCATTGGAGTGGGAAGAAAGCCTTTTGGGAGATAGCCAATGTCTAGTAGAAAATACTGATTGTCTCCATTTTTTAAAAAGCAGTAACTGGAGAGAGAATGTATTATACAAACTTAAGGAGAGCAAACAAATCCAGCCAAATGCAAAGGCAAGCATGACACAGAAAAGGCTGGCCCGGGGCAGAGACTCAGGTAACAACAGCAGCAGCAACAGCAGTAAGTATTTGAAACATTAAGGCTTGCAAAACAAAAAATGGCAGAACTAAAAGCAAGCCATCGAAAGAACACTCACCCAAGGAGTGATGACTGACTGACTTTCCTCCCACAGAAACAGAAGATGGCCCTAAAACACATAAACAGAAAATCAAGAGTCCAGTCCTCAGATTTGGGCTCCCAACCTTTGCCTGTCAGGTTCTGCTATTGTCACTCCTTCTCAGGGACTGAGGGCCAGCCCAGGGAGGCAGCCCTGGTAGTGTCCTTCTTAGGCCAGCTATCGCTTTCCATTCCACCCTGTAAAGATTTTAACTTTCAGTAGACAAATGCTGGTGCTGTAAAACTGGTTCTTGCTTTTCCTGGCATTCCTGTTGGCCCTGGTCCCTCCGGCTGACTTGAGACAGAGGGCTGGCTGTCTCTGCTAGGTAGTGCCACTGCTGCTGGGTTTTGTTTGCTATCCTGACAACTGATTTGGACTGCTGGTGTATCTGGGAAGTGTTCGTGAGTGGATCAAGCTGCTGCTGCTGATCTGTGAACTGAACTGCTGATTTCCAGACAACACTGATGGAGGAGTTGCTCCAAAGTACCTTTCTAAACAGGTCCACTTCCCCTCCTCCCCCTACCCCCTGGTATCCTTTCTTTTCCACTACCTCTGATGGGTGGTGTCCTACAAGGGACATTTAAGGACCATCATTAAAAGTAAGATTTGAAAAAAATTAAAGTTACACCCACTGGCTGGCTGTATTCTGAGGCATGATTGTCACTGAGAAGGTGAGTCCCCAAGAACTAAGAGCCACAGAGACACCACCAGATAATGCCCATACTACTTTGAACACTTGTAACTTCATTGTCCAAATCATACCACAGTGCAATCAATTTTCAGGGATCTGTCCCCCAGATTAATGAAAGGAAAGCACATTTAGTGCTTACTGTTTGTGTGATCTGGAATGGGGTGCAGGGGCTTCCCTCTAGTAATCTGATGATATTTTCTTCTACCTGTGTTGGGGTGAAATTGGTATAAGATTATGTAACATTGACAATTACACCCCAAATATTGGTTTGATATAAACATTGCAAAACCATTGCCATGTTAAAGCAAACAAGTTTGCTAATCACTTCACAGATTACTTTTTTCTTGTCATGATGAGAATACTTTCAATCCATCCACTGAGTGAATTGCAAGCATATATTAATTATCCTGTCATTAGCTCTTCAGGATGTACTCCCATTAGAATGGCAAGTTTGCCTTTAACTAGCATTGCCTGTTCTTTTGCCCCTGGTCTTTCGTAATTGCCCAATATTTTGATATATATGCTTGGCCCAGGGAGAGGCATGATCAGGTGTGGCCTTGTTGGCATAGGTGTGTTTCTGTGGGCGTGGGCTTAAGACCCTCCTCCTAGCCATCTGGAAGTCAGTCTTCCACTAGCAGCCTTTGGATGAAGATGTGGAACTCTCATCTCCCCTTGCATCATGCCTGCCTGGATGCTGCCATGTTCCTGCCTTGATGATAATGGACTGAACCTCTGAATCTGTAAGGGAGCTTCAATTAAATGTCATCCTTTATAAGACTTGCCTTGGTCATGGTGTCTTTTCACAGCAGTAAAACCCTAGCTAAGTCAGAAGTTGGTACCAGGGACTGGGGTATTGCTGTGATAGGCCTGACCATGCTTTTGTTTGGAAGAATGTGGATTTTGGGATTTTGGATTTGGAAAGCCATGCAATGCTTTAGGGGGTGGTTGATGGGCCGTCCTAGTAGGAATATGGAAGACTTTGTTGCTGAGGGTGATTTGAATGGTGGACGCTTGATTCTAGAGGTTTCAGAGAAGATTTTAACACTTGGCTGAGAGGCTGTTTTGTGGTGTTTTGGTGAAGAGTGTGGCTGCTTTTTGCCCTTGTTTGAAGAGTCTACCTGAGGCTAAGTTAAAGAGGTTTATATTAATTGCATTGACAAAGAAAGTCTCAAAGCCACAGTCTCAACAGCAGCAACAGTGGGGTGGATCAACCTGAGCTCAGAGTGCCACAGAGGGCAGAGCAGTGGATCAGCCCGAGCTCAGAGTGCCACAGAGGGCAGAGCAGTGGATCAACCCGAGCTCAGAGTGCCACAGAGGGCAGAGCAGTGGATCAACCCGAGCTCAGAGTGCCACAGAGGGCAGAGCAGTGGATCAACCNCAGTGGATCAACCCGAGCTCAGAGTGCCACAGAGGGCAGAGCAGTGGATCAACCCGAGCTCAGAGTGCCACAGAGGGCAGAGCAGTGGATCAACCTGAGCTTACAGTGCCACAGAGGGCAGAACAGTGGATCAACCTGAGCTTAGAGTGCAACAGAGTAAAGAGCTGGAGAAATGACACCAGCCTTTGGAGGAGCCCAGAAGATCATGTATGGATCCCAGACATTGAAATAAGAAGCTGTAGTGTTGAAGTTGCATTGGAGGACCCAAGATGTTTGAGATGCTAGAGCAGTGGGCTAACAGAGAGTGGAACCAGCCCAGGAGAAAGAAGTTTGTTGCAGTCAACAAAGATAAGAGTTGGAGATCTGAACATGCTTTGACATCAGACATAGAGATGCAAAAGTCTGGAGTTTGCCCAGCTGGTTTCCTGCCTTGCTTTGGGGATCATGGTTAAGTGATTGGATGAATCTCAGAAGAGACTTTGAACTTTGGACTTTTTACATTGCTGAGACTGCTATAGGCTATGGGACCTCTTGAAGTTGGAGTAAATGTAATGTTTAGGTATGGCCCACATAGACTTGTATGTTTGAACAAGACTATGGAGGCCAGGAGTGGAATGTGATGCTTTAAGCTTGACCCAGGGAATGGCACTATTAGGAGGTGTGGCCTTGTTGGAGTGGGTGTGTTACTATGGGCATGATCTTAAGAGCCTCCTCCTAGCTGTCTGGAAGTCAGTTTTCTGCTAGCAGCTTTCAGATGAAGATGTAGACCTTTCTTCTCTGCCTGCACCATGCCTGTCTAGATGCTGCCATGCTCCCACCTTGATGATAATGAACTGAACCTCTGAACTTGTAAGCCAGCTCCAATTAAATGCTGTCCTTATAAGACTTTCCTTGGTCACGGTGTCTGTTCACAGCAGTAAGACCCTAACTAATACAAATATGTTGGCATAAATTTATTTTTATTTGTAAGCTTATTTGTTGAGAATTTCATATATGAGTATTGTATTTACATAATTTCCCCCCTGCATCTCTTTCCTACAACTCCTTCCACATCTTGCCCACTCCTCAAATTCATGGTCTCTCATCATTTTTGATGTTGACATTATATATATATATATATATATATATATATATATATATATATATACACACAAATTGCCCATCTATTGTTTCTCAAATTCATAATCTTTTATATTTATTTTGTTATACACCCCACACCAAACCCACAGTCCACCAGTGAGAAAAGTCAGGGCAGGAACTCAAACAGGGCAGCAACCTGGAGGCAAGAATTTAAGCACTAGCCATGGAGGAACACTGCTAACTTCTTGCTCCTTAGGGCTCAGTATCAATTCTTATACCCAGGACTATCTACCAAGGGGTGGCAGTAGACTGAGCCTTTCCACATTAATCATCAACTAATAAAACACATTGCAGGCCACCTCCAGCTGAGGCATCTTCTCAGCTGAGGTCCTCTCTTACCCAGGCTGTCCTAGCTTTCTCCCAGTGGCTGCCTATGGATGTGCCCGGGGCTCACTCTCCTAACAGTCACATCCAGATCTCATTAAGAGCCACTAGACTTGCTTATCATTCCTGTTTGAAGCCACTAAATTGGATATACCAACCAACCTATACCTAAAGGATCATGAAACTATGGATTGTAGAAGCAAACAAACACATGCACACATACATGCACACACACGCACCACAAACCCCCAGGAGTGGAGGAAAGTCTGGTCACTCAGTTTGCTGCACATACCCTCCATGTGTCCCCTGCCCCTTTCTCTCCACTTCTATGATTCATGATATGCAAGGAGTAGAGGTGGTGGAGAGCAGACTTGCCTCATTCTTGACTATAGAGGAAAAGATTCAGTTTTCCACCCTGGAATATGACATGATCTTTACAAGTATCAGGTGCTTCATTAATTATGCACCTAACTCATTAAGGGTGGAATTTGCAAACACCTTAATCATAGAAGAATGGTGGACTTTGCAAATGCCTTTTCGACAAATCTCAAAGTGGTTCTATGACTTAATTCTTTCATTAAGTCTATCTATCTTTCTATCTCATATTGGTTTGAATGCAGAAGTTAATTCCCTATTGATCATGGCAAATGACTTGTTTTTGAAATACATAATTTGGTCTGCTTATATTTCATCCATTGTTTTTGCACTTGGCTCTTTGGTGATGTAGCTGGTATTTACTTCTGGTGCTTCTGCCTGGCTTTGGTATCCGTGTAATGCTGCTCTGGGATCATTGAGTATTGAAGCATCCCTTCCTCGTCATTACTTTGAGAGAATGGGATTCATTCTTTATGAAATGTAAGGTCAATTCACTTGTGTGTGGGCCTGGACTTTGATGAATTTTGCAAGTAGCTGATTCTTTTCTCCTTCTAACAAGAGCTGCTTCTAGATTCTGTCCTTTGGGAGACACTTGGTGAGCCATTCAGAGGGTCTGTTTCAAGAGCCCCAAGGAAGGTATCTGAAATGGCCCAGGAGAAATATTCTTGATGGAATCTGTGGAACATTGTCTGGCAGCTTATCTTTCCAGTCAACCAATGTGGTGATCATGTAGATGCTGTAAACAGAACTTTGTGGGCAGCTGTGCCTGTGCTCAGACCAGATGCCGACAGGACTCTAGGCAGTAAAGATGGTTTTAGGCAGTAATTAGAATTCCCCTGGGGATTGTTCTCTTGACCTTCTATTTTACAGAGAATGGTTGAGGCTGAGTTGATTTGGGATTTTCAAGGCCCTGTACTCTTCAGGTGCCGGCAAGGCTATTTGTGGCTGCTGTAGGCAGCATTATGGTGAGAATTGTTAAGTGGAAAACAGTGGGAAGATTTGAAAAATATTCTTTGGCCAGAACAGAATTGCTTGAAACTTAGATCAGTCTCCTTGCAAAGAAGCTGGCTACATTGTGTCAGGACAGTATGAAGTTTGCAGACTTTGCCCATGGCAAGGTCAAAAGTGTCAGACTTTGAGTCTGTAAGACTCTCAGGGCTGCTTGGGGATTAGTTTCTCAGTCAACCACCCAGGGACTCATGGGACACCAAAATAATGCTCCAAGGGAGAGTGGTGGTTCCCATAGCATCTGTGTGATGCTGGTTTACAAGCATGTAGAATGTAAGAGTTACATAGCCATAGAAGCTTCTACCCAAACTCATGGTCTAAGGAGGTTCTGAAAGCTCTGGTGTGGGTCACAGAGTAATTGCTTACAGGTAGTACTCCTGCGTGTAAGCAAGTGTGAGTAGGTGAAAGAGAAGTAAAAGATACAATGAGGGGGCCCTAAGAAGTTGGCAGTGTCAAGAACAAGGAACACCTGCTGAAGGAAGCCGTAGGTAGTGAGGTGATCAGCCCTGCAGAAGACCTAAGTAGGCTGCAGACAGCAGAGCTGGTGTGGGGCCTCGGAAGGCCAGGATTGTGCTACTGTGGATGGGAGTGTGATATGAACTCGGGAACTCAGTGCTTGCTCTACTGGACCGGCTTCAGTCTAGGAGTCCTTCGGCTGCTTCACTTCTCCCTTTTGGAATAATATTTGCCCCATGCTGGTGTGAATTGTTTGGTCTGATATTTTGAAGATGCCCGGAGCGGAGAACTTGCCTCAGGTCTCAGAGGAAACTTGTGACTTGGGTGTTTGACCTGTTCGGGAAGCATTGAGACTTCAGGAACTCCTGGAGAAGAGCTAGATGTATTTTATACTGCAGGATGGGCATGAGCCTGTGGTGTAGATCCTGAATGTACTCCAGAAGGCCGCGTTGGAGACTTGGCCCCCAGTGCAGTGTCCAGGAGTAGGGTCTTTGGGAGGCAGTTAGAACATGAACACTTTCATCTCATGACTGGATTGATTTGTTTGTAAACCTGTGGATTAATGGGCTTTGGACCAGGGATTGCCTTGGAAGTGAATATTCTTTGCTTTCCGTGGGCAGTCCCAACAAGCTCCTGTCGTAGTGTGCTTCCTTTGCCACAGCTTCAAAGCAACTGGATCAAGGCTCCATGGGCTGGGACATCTGAGTCAGCAGACAAGCCTGAGTTCTTTCTTTTAAAGGTGTTTCTTTCCTTCAGCTGTTTTCTCACAGGATGAGTGACACATGGGCCTTACAGATGCTCATGGTAGAAAGAGAAGGACTGAGTCCACTCTAACTTGACCATAAATATACTTACCTCAGTCATCACATGAAATGTCTGGAGGAGTGAAGGAAAATGTAAAGTTCTTAACATCTTCTAAACAGACGTATGTATTAATTTCTTAACAAGCCACTATTTAATTTATTTACCGCTATCAGATGAAAACGAGCATCGAGATCCTAAAGGAAAGGAGACACAATGAGTGTCCTCATTGATAACACTGCCAGTCCTGCATAGGAAACGAAACTGTTTACCTCTTCCTCTTTTGTGTCTCCCATGGGAAATACCTTTTATGAAAGAAAGAGAAAGGAGACTGAGTTATCAATATCTCATCAGGATGTAAATTTACCACAAGACCACATCATGACTACAGGGTTTATCAATTTCCCAGTGTTCCTAGCCCTTCATCCTTAATTTCAGAAGAGAAAGAAGATCCAGAAGGTCTTTGCCCTTCACGCTTGCATGTTACAGATCTAGAGATGGAGGGGAAGAGGCAGTGAACATGAATGGAGGGTACATGCAACAAACTGAGTGACCAGACTTTCCACCACTCTTGGGGGGATAGTGTGGTGGTGGTGGTGGTGGTGGTGGTGGTGGTGGTGTGTGTGTGTGTGTGTGTGTGTGTGTGTGTGTGTGTTTGGTTTGTTTGGTTTGTTTCTACAATCCATAGCTTCATGATCCTTTAGTTATAGATTGACCTATCTATTTTAGTGGCTTTAAACAGGAATGATAAGCAAGTCTAGTGGCTCTTACTGAGATCTGGATGTGACTGTTGGGATAGTGAGCCCTGGGCACATCCATAGATAGCCACTGGGAAAAAGTTTTGAGGGAGAACAGTGGGAATGTTGAAGTGTCAGAGTGAAGGACATCCATGGGACAGTAAATGAGTCCATGCAGGAAACCTCAGCGCCCTGGAGTCTCATCAAATTACCATTGTAATTACTCTACTACACTCATGCCAGACTACATGTCTTAATTTGGTGGATAGCTAACCATAGATAATGCTCAATATTGAAATTCGGCAATCAACAGTCCTTTTTTTATCTTAACTCATGTGGGTGAACACTGGAGTTTCAAGCCTCAGCACAGGGCTTGGTTTCCCTGTTAGCATCCAGGCTCAGCACAGGGCTCAGCTTCCCTGTTAGCATCTGAGCCTCAGCACAGGGTTCGGTTTCCCTGTTAGCATCCAGGCTCAGCACAGGGCTCGGCTTCCCTGTTAGCATCCGAGCCTCAGCACAGGGCTCGGTTTCCCTGTTAGCAGCTGAGTGTGCACAAACATCAGCTGTTTAAATTATCAACTTCATTTTCTAAAACAGGGATCACAAATTTTGTGTGTCCCATATTTTATTTTGTAGCTTTCAAAGTACCTTTCAATATGCTATTTAGCCTTCATGACAGTCTATAAAATATGTATTTTATTCATTTAAAATTACTTTTAGTGTACGGGGCAGGGGTTTTGCCTACATGCATTATGTGCTAGCAGTGTCCATGGAAGTTACAAAATGGTGTTGGATCCTTTGGAATTGGAGATATGGATGATTGTGAGCTGCCATGTGGGTGGTAGGAATTGAACTTCTCTGGAAGAGCAGCCAGTGCTCTTAATCACTGAGCCATCTCTCCAGTCTCTTTTGCACTGTTTCAAACATTTGTAGACCTGTTTCATAAAGGTTTTTATAAGATTTTAGGGGTGGGAATAAATAAGAGATGGAAATTAATTATTTTAGTGGTCTTAAGAAAGATAAATGTTCACCCCTTTGAGAAAAGTGTACAACTGTGTTTTGCATTTGCATAGGCATGAGCATAGGGAAAGGCAGTTGGAGGTGTAACAGCAGATTTTGTGTTGCTTGTACACTTAGAGCTGAGAGAGAGAAGCCACTATTTCCTAAGGAACACATGCTTCATGACTAGTTTACAGACCCTAACTCTTTGTCCCTACCGTCCTCATGGTCCAGAAGCACTGCACCTAGGGAGAAAGGAGAAAGAACTCGGTGACTGTGTCTTGATGGTCAGCGGGAATTTACCTACACATCAAAGAGTTAATGTAAGCAGGGATTTCTAGGGATGTGGGTTAACTGTGAAGAAACAGTTTAGAATATTGGCTAGGTCAGGTGACCAGAGGGGGGGCTCTCACCACATCACCCAGCTTCCTCTTCCCATGCACCAGTCCTGGTCCTCCTCTCAGAGACAAAACTGTCTTTCCCTCTCCATCAGAGAAATCTTTGCTGTCCCAACTCTCACTATCCCTGACCACTAGAACCTTCTGTCTAGCTGCCTTATGGTCACAGTAAGTCTCAGACCTTCCCCTGAACCATAAGGTCTCATGCCCAAGGGACCCGCTGATCCCAAGGCTTGTCGTCTTTGCTGCTGCCAAGAGGAGCCACAGGGTCATGCACACACACACTACTACTCAAATCTGAATCCCTGATAAAAGTGTAGCTCAGGGTATGACTTTTTTTTTTTTTTTTTGATTTTCGAGACAGGGTTTCTCTGTGCAGCCCTAGCTGACCAAGAATTCACTTTGTAGACCAGGCTGGCCTTGAACTCAGAAATCTGCCTGCCACTGCCTCCTAAGTGCTGGGAATTAAAGGTGTGCACCACCATGCCTGGCTGTTCTATAACTTAAAATCAGGGTAGTGGTCATATGGGCTTATCATTCCTGTTTGAAGCCACTAAAATAGATAGGTCAATCAAGTTCTGGAAGCACACTGGGAGCCAGCCACATGCACGGAACCCATGTGCACTAAGTGCTTTGACGCTCTTCCCATCAGATACTCACTCTGTTCTGAAGCGTATCTGGAGACCCGTGCCCCTGTGGAAGGGTCAAGCAAATGTTTCTGTTAGCTGTTTGAGGGAGGTGTTCTTCTTGACCCAACTTTCTGTACTCTAACCTAGGCCCTAAGCCCGTCTCCCTGACAGGAGCCTCCCTGACAGGAGCCTAGCATAGCCATTTGGCACTGCCATGCTAGCCTGCTTTCTCTCTGAAGGTTCACAGGTACTGAGAGGAAATCTGGGGCACACAGGATGGATATTGAGGAGGATTCCGTGGAAAGGGACCATAATTCTATAAGCCCTGTCCCATTCCTCTGGCAGGCACCAGTCCCATGCTGCCCTCAGCCCTGGGTTCTGTTTCCATACAGCTAGATGCTTGCTTCTGCCAGCATCTTGTTTTCCCACATTTTCAGACTAGAACAGTTTCCTTTGGAACAGAGGTAGATTTCTGTCTTAAAGTATTCTTATTTTTCTTGCTAGTGCTAATATTGTCGTCAGTGCTGAGAGAGCTCTAGAGTTTCACATTGTGAGCAGAGTCACCGAGTGGAAAAGATCTCTGAGCACTCAGGCAAAGTCTGTAGTTATCTTGCAAGTAGAGACAGACTCAAGCCTCATCTTGTCTTCCCTTCCTGTGAGACTTTTCTGGGGAGTCGAGTTGCCATGGTTACTCACCATTGTTCCTACGCCGTGACCATCTTGCTATCAGAATAGTCAGAATAGCAAGGGCCAGTACAGTCAGGATGACAGCCAAAACTATTTCTGAAACAAAAGAAAAACCCTTAGACATTGAGCCAAGTCATCAACAGGACAACTGCTACCATCACACCATTCATTCTGTCCCCCAATCCTTCTTCCTCAACTCCTTAATTGGTATTGTCGCCTTTAGGTGGCCATAGCCCAGGTTAACTTTGAGCTCACTATGTAGCTGAGGCTGGGATTGACTCCTGATTCTGCCTCTGCCTTTCACGTACAGGATTACAAGCTGGACGGCAAGCCCCACATCTGGATTTATCTTCCTCATGTTTCTGTCTTTCCTGTCCCAGCTCAGATTTAGCTCTGATGCTCGCTCTCTTTGTTTTGTACTAAGAATCACCATGGCTGCCATAACCCTTGCTTTAAAGTGGGTAATCTGAGAGGTGTACTTCTCTCTGGAACCCCTGCCCTCTGGCAGGGGAAGGTTGGAGAGATCAGTGGTCTGGCAAAACCGTCCTCTGAGGGGTGAGCAAAAAATATTTGAACTTCTATATTTTTATGAAGTTTGTCACAGAGACTGAGAGATAATCCACACTAGGACTGTCTGTCTGTTTATATGATTCATCTGTAGTTGATCTTTAAGGTAGAGCAGAAAAGACAAGGGAAGATACAATCCTAGCAGCTACAAACCTGTGACAGTGGAAATGCTGGAGAATAATAAACTCTGAATGACCAAGGAAGTACAGTATTCCATGATCGAGGCTACTTTCAAAAAGCACTAATGGCATCCACACTACATTGTGAGCACACACCTCCAATCAGCCGGAAGAACATATGTCTTCTGGGGCTTTATAGATACTTGGCAATGTGAGGAAATTCTGCTGCCAAATCCACCTTCAGAGATTTGCTGTGATGGTAGTCAACAGCCTGTCTCCACCATGAAATCGAGAAACTCTGGTCAAAGTAATATAAGCTTAGATGGTGAGCTCAGAGGAAGTCCCTGAAAGCAGTGGTCCCTTTGCTCAAGTCCAAAATACTCTGTGAGGGGACATTTGGAAGATGCGGTCATCCCAGGTATGGGGCAAAGGGGATGAAGTTGTTATCTCTCAGTGCTGAGGCAGATAGTAGAGTGAACAATGTTATGGGAAGGATGGTGGGGGAGGGAGCTATGGCAGAGACCTAAGGAGAAAATTGCTCTAGAGCTGAGGGGACCATGGGCAACTTTCCCTCAGCTTCCCAGATGAATCAGTCAGAAAGAAAGAATGGAAGTAGATTTGAGAGGAAACCAGGTAGGAGAGCAAGCCAGTTCTGTTAATGCCCTCAAGACTCTGCTCTTGAGAGAGTAGGTACCAAGAAAATGCCAGAGAGAAAGCTGGAGCTTACCGAGATCTGCCATCTTCCGGTTATTGTCTCCAGTAAGTCCCACGGCATCTGGACTCTTTTGTCAGAGAGAGCTCAAGATAAAACAAGTGTTGAAAGGCCGCTACCCCTGAGCTATGAGACCCTGAGTATCAGGGAGATCCTCATAGACAAAGGTGCAGAAGGCCTCCCAGGAATTATGTGGCTTAGGTTGATCAGATGTATGGGGGATATGGCCTATGAAGGTTCTAGAATCTGTGTTGTAACAAAGACTCAGAACATTCAAAAGGCAAGGGAAGTTCCTAGAGGTGAGGGGTCTGAGAGACCAAAGTAAGGACACTTTGGAGGATCTTAAACTCACATATGAGGTTCACACTATTGGCCTTTACAATAATTTCTAATAGTCTGGACTCTGAAGAGGTGACAGAGTCCAGAAGTGCAGGTGTCGAATCAGGTGTGTGGTGCTGTAGACTAAGCACTATATGGGGCTTCACACCGTGTGTGGGTAACAAATAAGCACCCAAGCACTGCTTGCTGAAGTCTGTTTGCCATATGGCCGTGCAGTGGGGAGCTTGAAAGCATACAAGCAGCCCCCCAACTAACCTTCATACTCCCCAGGTACCCTCATACCTCCCCAGTAACCCTTATACTCCTGAGTAACCTTTATCTCCCTAGTAGCCTTCATTATCCCACCCCCCCCCGCCTGTAATCTTCATACCCCAGGAAACCCTCATAGTCCCCCCTCCAAAAATCTTTCAAGTTGGATACAGACGTTGGAAGTTACCCTTCTAACACATGGCTCAGTTTCTTATGATAAAAGCCATATGATGTGTACAAAGCCACGCTTTCCTTCAGAGTTGAGGATGTACTTCAGAGCACTGTCTGAGGATGTGTTTCCTGGGGTAAGCAGCCAGCCCTGGAAGAGAAAGGATGCCCTTTAGTGCCAAATATCCCACCTTCAGGACTGGACAGTACTACTTTGTTTTAAGTCAATCACGATAGCTACAATCCTTCCTCCATTCTTATGGTGTAAGTTCATGAGATAGGGCACTTATCATTCTTTATCTTGTTTCCTTTCCCAGGTTCTTTCTCAAGTTCAGGTTTTGAGGGTGGGCTGGCAGCCAGAGAGTCTCAGTGATCTTTCAGTCTCTGCTGAGGTTAGAGGTGCATCCCACACCTGACTTGTTCTGTGGGTGCTCGATTGAAACTCCGTGCTTGCATAGCAGACCCTCTTACAACCTAGACCATCTCTCCAGCCCCTAAACTATAAAACTTTGACTGCGGTAATAACAGTCAATAAGAATAAGGTAATAGAATAAGGATTTGGTTGCATAACATTTTACAAAACAGATTGCTATCTCAGCTCAGTTTCCAAGTTTCAAGTTTGTCTTGTGTGTTTCTAAGATCTTTTGTCAGGGGGACCCTATGCCATCACAACAGTGAGACTGGCATAGTGGTGGCACTTGCTGATATTGGGGAACAGATAAGAAAGGTGAGGGTATCCAGTATCAGGGAGGCAGAGTGATGCCCTGGAGCCAGTGACCTGCCTTTCTAGTACACCCACAGGAGCTATTCTGCACGGGCCCTCAGACTTCATAGTTGTTCCCAACTCCACTAAGGACCCTATGGTTAATGCCATTGTCTTCTAGCAGCTGTTGAGCACCTCAGGGTCTCTTGATGAGGAAGTCAACTGTGGCGGTCCATACAGCTGCTGCTTTTGATGTGAAAGGCCTCATAGATCTATCATAACCTGTGGCACTTAGAACGAATTTCCCCTCTCTTTTCTCCTTGCAGCTGCCCTAGATGAAGTTATCATGCCCTGAACAGAGTCAGACCTTCCATGAGTAAGAAGACAGAGCCAATTAAACAAACAAACAAACGAACAAACAAACAAACACCCCAAACTGTTCATCCATGGGAAGCACAGACTTACATTACTCCACAGGTGAATTCTGCAAACATTTAATGAAGAACCAAAAGCCTTCCTCCTCAAGCATTCGCATAACTGAAGAAGACAAAAGGCTTCCACTCTCACTTTAACAGAATCCTTGATACCAAAGCCAGACGGGGGCAATGAGAACAAATGACACACAGGCACAGAGGTGCAGAAGACCTCAAGTAAATACCAGCAAACCCAATTCAACAACTCACTGGAAGAGTCATACAGCATGACTAATGCAAGCTTGTCCCAGAGATGCAAGGATATTTCTACGCATACATCAGAAGAAGTGATAGAAAGTGCAAGAAAAATCAAACCACAGAATCAATATTTGTAGAAAACATCTTTTCAAACTTAGACATTCTTCCATAATTGAGGTTTGCAATAAATTTGATATGGAAAGAAGACACTTCAGTGTAACAGAGAACACACGTGACATTTTTACACCTGTCAGGACATTCAAGGGGAAAACCAATGAAAACCTGGCCCTGTAAGATCCTATGAGAAACAAAGAACCTTGTGGTGTGGTTATGGTAATTATTTCTAGAACATGAAACCAAAATAGGGTTCTCTGTGGCAGATATATATATTTAATGTGTGTGTGTGTGTGTGTGTGTGTGTGTGTGTGTGTGTGTGTGTGTGTGTGTGTGTGTGTGACACACACACACACACACACACACAGAGAGAGAGAGAGAGAGAGAGAGAGAGAGAGAGAGAGAGAGAGAGAGAGAGAGAGAGAGTGTTTTAGGGTTTTATTGCTGTGAAGAGACACCGTGATCAAGGCAACTCTTATAAAAGAAAACATTTAATTGGGGTGGCTTGTGTTCCGAGGTTTAGTTCATTATCATCCCTGCGGGGAGCATGGCAGCCTGCAGGCAGACATGGTGCTGGAGAAGGAGCTTAGTGTTCTACATCTTGACCCACAGGCAGCCAGGAGATTGGAATTCTACACTGGGCAGAGCTTAAGCCTAGGAGACCCTCAAAGCTTACCCCCATGGTGGTACATTTTCTTCAAAAAAGTCAAACCTACTTCAACAAGGCTAAATCTCCTAGTAGTGCCATTCCTGGTGGGTCAAGCATTCAAACACCTGAGCCAATGGGGGTCAAATCTATTCAAATCATCACAATATGTACACACACACACACACACACACACACACACACACACACACACACACCACACTAATTTTTTTCCTAGCAAACTTCCCGTGGAAGAACGGGGTACAGTGGGAAGTGGGCTGAAGGAATGGGGAAAGGTTGAAAACTATCAATCAGACAAGAGTTGCTATTCAAAATATACAAGCAATATGTACAGTCCAGAAACCAGATGACAGATAACTTGATTAAAATTGTTCAAAGACTTAATGGACATCTTTCCAAAGAACACATCAAGCACATTAGTGCCAGTGTTGCCAGGAGAGTGTGAACCTATGCCATGGTGTCCCAGTTTCTCTTGTGCAGTTACACTGGGGTGGATTACTGGGTTTTAGGCTATGATTTATGTGATTCAATTTAGTCAGTACAGATGACCAAAGCTCAGAAGCAGGTGAGGTGATGCCCCTGATGATCAGGAGCAATGCGCAGGGAAGGAACCTGGTAGATACATTTAGAGTCACTTTGGAAATTCGATTTTAATTTTTTAAAAGAGTGTTTTATAAGAGTTATTTTAACTTTGCATGTGTATGAGTATACACGTGTGTATGTACATATGTATATACAACATATTTCTCCTACTAAACTATTATGTCCTAAAATCACCTGATTTCTCTACCATTGTTATTTCTCTACCATTTTTTAAAACCTCTTGCTCCTAATCTGGATATGGTGGTGTATGTCTGTTTTCTTAGACGTTGCAAGACTGGGGCAGAGAAATTACAAGTTTGGGGCCAGCCTGGGATAATATGGAGTTTGAGGCCTTAATGGGGACTTTGTGGTGGCCTTGGTCCTGTGGTCCCCAGGTGGTGACTGGGTAAGGTCTCTTTGTGGTGTCCTCTACCCCTGCAACAAACTTCTTTTTGGGCCGCAGTGGGCAGTGCATCCCATGGAGCCTGGATGGAAACCTTCATGGCTGGTAGCCCTTGCTCTTGATGCACCTGCAGAATTAGCAGTGCACTGAGGCCTCCAAAGTTAACATCTGTGCCCTCTGGTCTGGTTGTTGAGCCACATCTGAACCTCTTTGTGCAGTGGACTAGGAAGGCAGGGTACCTCATGGTGGAAGAAAATGAAGCATCCAGTGTGTGGCTTCTATGGTCAGGGTTTCTAAGTAAAACAGTTCAGTGACTTAACTCTTTCATTTCCTTTTCTTCTGAGTCTAGACATAAGTGTATGTATATGCATGAGTATATCTATGTGTGTACACAACTGAAGCTGATGTATACAAACTGATACATGCATCAGAATCTATCAATGTCTCTATCTATATCATTTCAGTTGCTAAGTAGATAAAACTTTCAGTCCTTTCCTTTATCCATTCATCCATCAATAGGCATCCTGCCTGACTGTACAGTTAGTTATGAGGAGTTGTGCTACAATAAACATGGAAGCAGGGAGAAGCTCTGAATCCCATCTGCACTGTAAGAACATAGAATGACAGTGTACAGTAACCATCAATAAAGAGCATTCCAGAAACTCATTGGCAGGATGCTTCTAGCCTGTGGGAGACCCTATATTCAATCCCTGCTGCTTGAAAACAAGAAAACACACACCACACAAATCCCCAGAGGGTCCAAGATTCCACCAAAACCATCCAGGTTCCAGGCAGCATCTTGGAACCAAGCCTTCAAGGCCCAGAGAGCCCCATGACCACTGAGCCTGCAGAGACCAATGGCTCCCTGATCAAACAGCAGCACACGGGACTTACTAGAGCCACATACAACATGAAGATATGCTGTGCTTTGCTGGACATGTACCCTCACGTCATGCCACACCTGCCAGTGCTACCTGACACACCTCAGCTCAGGCCAGAAGCTATTCTTTGCTGTGCCTGTAGTGCTTTTGATGTATTGACAGTTTTCCTCTTCTATAGGACAAGGTGCTGTGATTGGCAGATTGAAGTTAAAGACTTAGTATTTCCCAGAGCAGCTCTTCAGCAGTGTGGGGCCAAGTCAGAGCATCTTTGGATTGTGTTGTATTGGACAAACACATACCTCATTAGCCTGCAAAGTGGCTTTCACTTTCAGTTATTTATTTGAAGCATATTTTATTTTAAATTATGTATATGGGTGTGTGCGAGTGGCTAAGTCTGCATGTTGGTATGTGTGCATGAGTGCAGGTACCCATGCAAGCCAGAAGTAATCTTCCTGGAGTTGGAGTTATAGGTGTTGTGAGCTAATCAACCTCAGGTCCAAGAACAGCAAGTGCTGTTAGCCATCTCTCCACCCTGCATCCTTCTCAATGTATGGCAAAATAATATGTATATGTATGTGTGTGTGTGTGTGTGTGTGTGTGTGTGTGTGTTTCAAATAACTGTTTTACAAGAAAGTTCTTTATCACCCGTGGGCATTTGATTTGCATGCCAAGCACGTGTCCCTATCTTCCTTGGTCAGACAACACTAAAATTCCATGGGACAGTATTGTCATTGTTATAGCCTGACATATTTAAGGGGCCCCACACATTCAACATCCTGCTCTTTACCCTGTATGTGCCACCCGAGCCCCTTCCTTCTGGGTGAACACCTCCTCCTCAGTTTTCTGCATTGAAACCTGATGGTGACAAATGATGTCTTCCTCCCTCTCTCTGAAGAGAAGGGGAGTTCTGCTCTGGCTTCTTGGAGAAGGCAGCAGTTAGTCCAACATTAGCTCTTCAAGGATAATCTGTCCCTATCTCCCACCCCCTCTGGAAGCCTGTGGCTTCATCAGTGCCTGGAGCTGGCTTCTGCCGCACAGCTTTGCCCTAAAATGGAAATTGATGTGTTATCCACAGGAGTCCGCCAGGGGTAACTCACCTCCCATCAGACAGTGAGCATGTGTAGGTGGGGCATGTGTGCTGCCAGCTTCCTGTAGGCACATAGCAGCTAATGGGCACAAAACTGCCTTTGGGTTTAATGACTATTTCTTTCTATGGTTGTCAGAACATGACTCACTTACTTCTGGTGTCTGAGAACTCTATCTGAGATTATCTCCTCAATATTGGTGCTGTACTGGCTTACAAAGATATGATATTTGGAATGTCAGTACAACTAGAGGAGCGCACCTCCATCCGTACACACTCTGGATTGCTAGTTACACATTTAAGTTGACTTTTCTTATATAAAACATTGTTACTGTAAGGAAATGCTACTTATTTTGTGCTATTAGTTAGGAACATATTCATCAGCTGGGATAGGTTATCAGTGAATTGAATACCAAAAGGCTTTACTGTTTGTTGAGTTTTAATAAAATAAGAAACATTCCAGCCACAATCAGTTTACAGGATGGATTGTAAATATGTCTACTGAACAGGTTGATTTCTATTATGTGCATGTGGTATGTGTGTGTGTGTGTGTGTGTGTGTGTGTGTGTATAAAAGAGAGAGAGAGAGAGAGAGAGAGAGAGAGAGAGAGAGAGAGAGAGATGCAAAAGTGTGTGACAGTGTGCACATGTATATGTGTATGCATGTCACAGCCAGATATCAATTAGGATGTTATTCCTCAGAAGTCATGTACCTTATTTGAGACAGGCTCTCTCACTGTGACATGGGGCTTGCTGATTAGGCTGGTGTGCCTGGCTAGTAGGCCTCAGGGATCCACCTGCCTCAGCCTCTCCAGTGCTGGGATTACATTTGGGTGTCATGAGTCTAGCTTTTTATATTGGTTCTGAAGATCAAGCTGAGGTCATCATGCTTGTGTTGTAAGCACTTTCTCAACTGAGTCATCTCCCCAGTCTCAGATTAATCAATTCTTGTTCTGTCCACACCACATGCAACTGCATGATAGTAAGTTAGTAGAATATTGAAATGAATTTGAAGAAAAAAAAAACTTCCTATGGGGACCTTGTAGATCACAAGTCTGTGATCTTAGCTTCTTCAGAGGGAAAGATTGGAGGATCACAAGTTCAAAGTTATCTGCAAAACAGTGAGTCCTGTATAAGTAAAAAGAGATCTGGGCCTGTAGCTCAGTGGAATCACTTGCTCAGCATGCATGTGGTCTTAGGTTCAACCCCTATTATTTTAATCTGCCCAGAGTTAGCTTGATCTTTAAAGGGGCCAGCTCTTTTGCCATGGTGCAGTTGATAGATCTAGATGGGGAAAAGAACTTGAACTCTTCCCATGTATGATATTAATCTTCAGGGCTGTGAGAAGTTCCCTCCCTGAGCTTCCAGGGCAACTCTGATCTGACCTCAGCCTGTTGTGCTAACATATATAACACCAGGTAAGTTGAGTCAAATACTGCAGGAAGTGGAGCCTTGCCTCCAGCTGTAGCCTGCAGAGATGAACACATCTCCCAAGCAGCACACCAAGTCAGAGAACTTCCAGTCCAGATCCAGCTCTGCCTGGTTCTCTACACTCCACACTCCTGAGACTCTGGCACTTAGGACTTCAGCTGAACCTTGGCAGGACCCCACCTTCTTCTCCCCAGGACTCTCAGTCTCTGCTTTGAGTGTGTCCCTCATGTGGTTTTTGAAGACCACAGAGACCTTCATCTGTTCTTCTAGGGGAGCCATTGAAATCAGCATCAGGGAGGATATCCTGGGACCTGGAAGCCCAGGAACCACACAGCTCTGCAAGAAAAGGTGTCCCAGTAGAAGGGCACCCTAAGACACAGAGACCGGGATCCACATAGCTCCGAGAGGAAGCCTCCTCAGCAGAGGCATGGATGCTCCCAGGGGAGGGTCTCCCCAGCTGAGCCTCAGCCCCTCTCCTTCTCTTCTTTTCATTGCTTCCCTTCTTCTTGGCTTCCGTTCTGATGAGAGGGTCACACCAGGCAGCAAATCTCATAAAAGAGATTTATTGGAGGGTCCAGGGTGTGGAAGGACAAATCCAGGGATGGCTGTCCTCTGTTTCTGGGAGCAGGGAACTGAACAAACAGCAAGGCTTATATAGGATTTCTGAGGGCTGGAGCTCCTCAGGGCAGAGACTTCCAGGTTGAGGATTGGTGGGATTTCAAGTCCTGAGCTTGCTGGGAGGTGGGGTGCACTTAGGGATTGATGGGGTTTTGTGGGGAGCTTGGGGCAAGTTTGGCCATACCTCTCAGGATATAAATTTGGTGTTGCAAGTCTCTGGCTCTGTAGCTAGGGGTCAGTAATCCTGTAATTACAACTGGTTAAAAGTCTAGAAATCTTTTGCATTTGTTGTTGGATAAGATTAGGTAAGAAGTTTCTAAGGCAGGATATGATTAGCAGGATTAAGAAAAGGAGGAGAAGGGTAGAATCTAATTCTATGGGACTGTGAATGATCCACTGGCCAGATGCATGGAATGGTTTCTTATGAGTATTTGGAGATCTGTTGGGAGTGTTAGATCTTATCTTTTACTATACTCAGTTGGGTAACGTAAGGGCAACACTTCTCCCCAAGGAAGAGACAGCGATCACCTCTATCTGTTATTAGTAAATCTAGCTGATATGCAGAGGTTAAGTTCTGGGGGAAAAAAGGGATGGCGGGATCAATATCACCTAAAGGGGTGTGTTATTAGGGATAAAAGGGCCTTTGAGGAGCTTTGGACCACTTCTTTTTACCATATCTATCTATAGGGTTGAGAGTGGAATGTGTACCCTCTATAGTTTGATTGTGCCTAATGGGTGACTATGGTAAATGCTAGTCAGGTTTACCAATGGCCCTCATCTCCGATCTGGGATAACATGGATCCTTAGTTAGAGTATAAACGATTTTTTGATCATTTGTTTGTACAGTGACAGAAGTTGTCATCATTGAAAATTGAGAATGCTAATTTCAGCCGGAGATAAGATCACAGAGGCCCAGAAGGGTTTAAGGAAGCTGTGGGCTTATTAGGCAGCCCCTAGGAAACAGGAAGGACCCTAGTAGAGGGAGAGGGGCAAATGCTTTAGTAACTAGAGGATTGCCCACATGGTGAGGCTCTGGAGAGCAAAGTAAGCTCCAGGAGCCAGGAAAAACCATCTCTTTACTGAGTAGGCAAGGAAGACAAATAGTTAGAGATGGTTGGGGGAAAAAGCTGCTGGAGAGGCAGACTCTAGAATGGGACTTTGCTTATTGTCATACTAGTTCCTTATTGTACCGCTCGCCCTTAATACTTGCATGTAATTAAAATAGTATAAAAGCGGATTGGGAAAGATTAAACCTGCCCTCAGTCTCAGAACTGGCTGGGGTCATGCTACAATGTTGTCTAATTGGATTTTTTTTCTCTCTCTCTCTCTTTAATCCTCACTCCTGCACTGGAAAACCTATTGACTGACTGAGCAGGCTTGGTCAAGGCTCCCTGTCAGAGATGGCAGTGGTCAGGCCAAGGGAGCCTTGGCCCCAATTGTCCATGGCCAGACTAAGGAGACTGGCTGAAAGACGAACAGGGTTTGATGTACCCGTGCCATGAGGGGCTCAATGTCCTTTTAATGGCACCTGAGTCTAGGTGGATTATAAGATTTGGACAGGCCTGATTTCAAAGACCCTCTTGACCAGGGGTGTAGAGGTTCTTAGGCTGTGGGAGGCCAGAGATCCTGGGATTTTGCTTTGGGTATTTTTGGTTTGGAGCTTTTTTTTATCTCTCCCATGATACACCTTGAAGGCCATGGGTAAGATTTCCACCTGGGGAATCAGGGGTCCTTTCTAAGACATTCAAGTTTGGTCCTAACATTAGGGGGACTCTGGGAAAAGAAGTAGCTCATAACAGTTGTTTTCTACCAGATTAGTGTATTTCAGGAGGGCCTTTGTAAGGCACTTTAGGAATTGTGATGGATTTTCATAGTTATCCTGGATGCCCTTTGGACATTTTTCATAATTTACAGCCTTAAGGGCAGCTATGTGGAGACTGGTCAGGAAGCAAGGTGTAAATTGATTCCGTGTTAGGATGCCCCCTGGGGTATTGTGATTCCATCTAGGGTCCTGGTCTGGGACCACCTGAGTTCTGACTGGGAAGGCAGCCTGTCGTCGGGGCTTTCTGAAGAGAAACCAGAGAGGATAAAGAGAAAGGGATGTTACTCTGGGCTGTGGCTTATTAGCGTGACTGAACATAATGGAAGAATTGTCTGGTTCATGCCTCACAGCTAGGAGGAGCTGTTTCTTCCTTGATTTGTGCTATTTGATCATGTTTTAATCAGGATGGGAGTGAGGGTATATGACAAAGTCCATCCTTTCAAACCCTAGCAAAGACAGCTGTCCGCCATGTGATTGCCTCCATCCTGATGGTGGGATAGTAGCTGAGATGGCAGCTAGCCACATGTTTCCTATGTTTAGATTTAACTGTCTACCTGGTGTCACAAGTTTCAAGCTAACCCCTTTGTTAGAGACTTTATAACATTTTAATCATATGCCTTAGCAAGTATAGAGAATTAAACCAAAATCTAAAGAGTAGAGATGAGCAGCAGTTGTCTGTGATTAGTCTGCCCCTCTATTTTCTCTCTTCTTTCTCTGTTCCATAGTCAGGTGACTCACCTGATATAGGACAGGGATTTTGGAGGAAACCGTTAGACAAGCGTGCTTGGGTCTGTAGGAGGGGGGGCCACATCCAACTCCAGAGCCGGATTTTAATTGAAGTGGGACACCCTACAACACTCTAATGCCACTCATACCTAAAGACACCTGGACTCCTGTAAAACAGAACCCAGTAAGAAGACTTGGAGGTAGGGGATTGTGAGCCCGACTTTAGACAGAGCACACTGTAGGAGGGAGCTGAGAGATTCACCAGCCAGCCAGGAGTGTGTGCTGGAAGTGGGCCTGCTGCAGCTGTCCTACCTCCGTTGCTTTCTTCCATTCCTGGGCTTCTGACTCCCATTTTACAACAAACTTACAGAATCATCAACCTTAACTTAGAGAACAGCACATTTACACTTAGTGAGAGGGTTGGGAGGAGACAAACAAGGTTTGGAGAAAAGAGAAATGGGGAATAGGGAATCTCTTTCCATATCCCTGATTGCTTGTAGTATTAGTAAACATCTCAATTAATATTGGATCAAGGATCCCATTAGGTGGTCATTTGTATTGATTATCTAAGGGATATTGAGGCCAATTTTGAATGGAGAGGCGAATAAATGTAGGGTCCTTCAGGTTGGGATTCAGGTATGCAGGTTGGTGGTTTCTAAAAGACATCCCAAAGCAATGAGAGAGTAGGAAATATACCATTCCCATAGATGAGAAAGGGGAAATGGAATGTCCCTGCAGCCTGTAGTCATGGGCATCCCCTGACTCAGGGAGAACAAAGTGAGGACCAAGCCATTCAGTGGGTCAGTGGGTCATCACTACAACTCAGTGGGGTCAGCTTAGACTGGCTAAGCCAAAGAGTCTTGGTGCCTGGTATCAGGGCTTTTGTAGAAGCCAGGAGGTGAGAACAAGAACCAAGCTCTCATAGAGGGTCTTATCCATAGGAAAAGTTTGGGGATGAAGTTGCAAAAGTCACAAGGACCTACAGAAGTTGTGGAATTTATAGTTAGCTTGACGTGAGAGTGGTAAAGTAGGGCAGGAAGGGTTGCGATGGCCCAGTAGGACCTAAGGAAGGTGCAGGGTTGCAGCTCTGAGGGTGGTGGGATGGAGTCAGGACAGGAAGGGTTGCAGTAGCCCTCAAAAACTGCACTGAAAACCACCAGGGCCTAGAGGAGCTGTGGGATAGGAAGCTCTGAAGGGAAGGTGAACAAGGGCAGGTAGGGGCGCCATGGCCCAGGAGGGCCTATGGGAACTGCCGAATAGCAGCTCCAATGGCAGGAAAATGGGGGCAGGTGAAGCGTGCTAGCTGTAGCTTTAAAGACCACGGCTGGAGGTACCTCTACCTCCAAGAGTACTGGCGGGGTGTGCAGTCACATCCTCGGACTCGGGGAAACATTTACACTGACCAGAAGGGGAAGCTTACCTAATTGTCACTGGTGGACGGGGTGTCAAGTGAGCAGTGAGCCAGAAGGTGAGACTGCTGCAGCCCAACTGGAGATGGGGGATAGGGTCCTAGTGCGGCTCAGACCCCAGGACTAGGGGGAGCACAAGCACCAGGAGAGCCTATCCGAGTCACTGCACTAAAATGTTAATGTTTCTGCTCGGATGGGAGGGTATCCCGGATCTTGGAAGCCCAAGAACCCTACAGCTCTACTGGAAATGGTATCCCAGCGGAAGGGCGTCCTGAGACAGGAGACCACAGGAACCACACAGCCCTGAGAGGACGCCTCCTGAGCAGAGGCGCAGCAGCTCCCAGGGGAGGGTCTCCCCAGCTGAGCTCAGGAGCTCAGGAGCCTCAGCCCCACTCCTTCCCTTCACTTTTTTCTCTTCATTGCTTCTTCTTGGCTTCTTTTGAGGAGAGGACAGCAGGGAACTGGAGGAAAGGGCCGTGCTTATATAGGATTTCTGAGGGGGGCGGTGCTTTTCGGGACAGAGATTTCCAGAGTGAGGATTGGTGGGATTTTAAGTCTTGAGTTTGGGGGAGCTCAACAGTCTTGAGCTGTTCAGGGATTGGTGGTTTTTTGTGGGAAGCTCAGGGATTGGTGGCTTTTTTTTTTTTTTTCCATCCCCTTTTCCCTGCATCAGACCCATGGGTTAGGCTAGGAAGTCCTTCCCGGCTGCAGCCGGCCACCGCCAGCTTTTGCTGAGCTAGGGGAGGCTGGAGAGGAGGCGCTGCTGCCACGGTGGACAGCTCCAGCGGCGGTATTGGACAGGGGGTCCGCCACCACAGACAGCTCGCGTGACCCCTGCAGGCCGAGCGGCCGCGGTGCCGCCGTTGTCACAGGAGCCGCCATTTTGGACAGCTCCCGCGGGACGCTTCCCCGCGGTGGCCGTGGCGGCGACTGCGGCGGCAAGGAGAGGCCTGCGGCCGCCCTGAGCGCTCTTGTGGCGCCGCAGCTTTTGCGGGGCTGCCGCGCTGCCCGGGGGCTGTACGGGGCCGGGGGGCGAGCTGGACACGCCGCCTGTGGCAGGACTACACCAGGACTAACCTTCTCTTTCCTTCGGGCTTGTTAGAATTTTCCCCCAACTGAAGGCGTGCGGATTCCACGGCCCAATCAAGAGGCTGAGCTCAGCTACGTCACCAGTTACCAGGGAAGGCTGCTCCTGGGGGCGTCCACAGCGCCACAGCCTTCTCCAGCTCTAGGATACGAGTCGCCTGAAGGGGGTGCACTTAAATCACGTTTGACATCTGCACTATTAAGCTGAAGTGCAGTAAACACAGTCGTCTTCCTTCACCTCCTTTGCTCTCGCACAGCTTCGAACAACACAGTTGTCCCAACAGCTCTATGGAGGAAAAGTGAATGTTCCCCCAGTGCTCACACTGCTGAGTGAATGACTGACCGTCACAGAGCTGGCTCAACTCCGCGGCTTGATTGAAGCGTTTCAGCTGCAACTTGATCCAGCACTAAAATAGTAAATAAAAAAGAAATTGCTGGTTTCAAAGAGGTCCCGCATACTGAATTTCTAACTAGCAACTGATGATGCTGTTCACGTTTGACGCTGATTGGCTCCTCAGCACTGATCTTACCCAACCCAGCAGCAAGGCTGTGAATCTCCTGGTTCTTCTGGCCTGGGGTGTAGATGGAGTGAGATAGTTGATGTGTAGATAGTTGCTAAGGTGTGAGACCACCATCTCTCCTGCAGCAGGATGTGACTGTGGCTCCCCAGAGGCCCCTGTTTGGCCGCTGTGACCGTGATGCTAATGATGCTGAGCCCTTCCGTGGCTTTGCTCAGGGACCCCCAGTGTAAGTGCACACCTCAGGTTCTGAGCTGCTGGGTATGGGGAAAGGAAGGAGCTCACTGTCCAGGCCAAGTCCCTTGTTACTATTGATGTTTTCTGTGACCATGCACAGTCCTCACATGAAATCCAAACTATGTGCCCAAACAGAAGCCTGAATGTTTGTGCTCTCAGATCTGTGTGAGAGATCCTGTGTATCAGCCAAGAAACTTTTCAAGTTTCTCCCAGTAACATCTCTAGCCTTGTGTCATCTTCCATTAGGGCCCTGAGGGGACTGATAAATCACGATATTAAATTAACTTCTCACACATGGGTTGTCTGTGTTGATCTATGCCAGGCAAAGAGGTCTCCGTATAAAAATAGAACTTCATATGTGTATTTCTATTCTATTTTGTCTATTTTGTTTTAGTAACAAAAATTTCTGGTCTAATCAGAAGATTTCTGTGAAGGTGTCAGAGTCAAGGGATAACAAGGAGATCCCTGTGCACCCTCTGCAGGCCGTGCAGCTGCTGCCTGGCCGCCTGTGAGGCTGAACCCAGGGCTTCCTCGTTCTCTCTCCCTGACCCCAGTGCTGTGCAGCCTGTTCCCGTGTGGATCCTCTGCTGGGTGGTGGCTAGTGTTTCCCCTTGTCCTTGGGAGCACACAGCAGCCTTCGAGATGGTGGGCATCTGTGGGCTGTTCTAAAGAACTCGAGGTCCCTTCTGAGACCCCTGAGTAGGTTAGAGCCCATTTGGTGTTTGTGATTTGAACATGTCTGCATTTTATTTTTCTTCCATATTCTCTGGCCTGAGCCCATGAAAGAGACCTGATTTCTCTTTGCATGGTATGGTCCCCTTCCTAGTTTTATGACTCACATATACATCACACATAGAAAAATCAAAGTCTGTGCTTTGCACATGGGGGATAAAAGATGGAGTTATGAACACTGCTGAAAGCTGTGACCCCCCAAATGCTGGGACTGTGGGCAAGCTCTCTGACCCCTCTCAGCTTTGGCTGAAATGTAAAATGTGGGAGAGATGATCATTTTCATAGAGCTGACTGAGGGTTGGGAGGGAAGGTCGTGTTAAGAATTAAGGCTGTAGGCTGAAGCAGGAAAGAAGGTGTAGCCACTGTGGACAGCTCCTGAGGCTGAGCTTCTATTGAAGCTGCTGCCCCACTGTGTGCTGCCCCACTGTGTGCTTCCTGTCTGTAAGCTGGGTAGCTGTGAACTTACTACACAGTTTTGGTTCCCAGTGAGTCACATGCGTGCACCAGCCTAGGAGCTCTTTGGATTCTCAAATGAAATACACATGCATGTGTGTGCTTGCACACACACACAAACACACACACACAGACACACACACACACACACCAGTTAATTTTTGACATGCCATGACTAGCTCAAAGGCTGGGCACTCCTAAACCTCTTGCTACCCCAGGCCCAGTGGGGAAGTAACCAGTGGCCACTTTCCTGAATCTTACATGGCTGGTTGGCTTTCTCTCCTGCAGCTCTTACAGCCCATCCTTCTCCCCCGAGTCATGGCGATCCTCTGTCTTCCTTTCTCCCAGTCCCTAGCCCATGCAAATCTAAAGGTCCTGCCTCAGTCTCCTTACACAGCCATTGGCTGTTGGCTCTTTCTTGATCAGAAACCAACTGGGGACAAGGACCTTCAGCATTTGGACACACAGATTCCCGATTTGGGGGCTGGACTAATTCAAAGTACTGGAACCGAGCCCCAACAAAGCTGTTATCTCTGTTATCAAAGGACACATGGAAGCTTCCAGACTGCCTCATCTCATTGCCACCTCCCACAGACCTGGCTTCTGCCCTTCCACCTGCATCTTTCACATAGACCATTCTTTTTTTTTTTTTTTAATGGCTTCTGAAACTGTCATTTTTCCTTCCACTGTTGTCTTTTATAAAAAAACCATTCTCCCCACTGTCATCTGTGTTGTCTCAAACACAGAGATGAGTAATTTAGTCTCTGAAACAGTGATCTCTCTCATAAAGTCGTGAGTAGTGGTGACTGCCTCAAGTATTTCTCACAAAAAAATGGCCCAAACTTCTTCATCCTTCTGTGCATTTGTGAGATTGATGTCTGGTGCTGCCTTTATTTGAGTTGCTTTTCACAAATTTCTGTTACATTTTCTGAGTTAGATTAAGTATGAAGATGAAAAGACATCTATCTGATGTGTTTTCCTCTATTGAGACTAGAGGAGCTCATGTGACTGACTGACCCACCAGATCCTAGAGACACGCCCTTACCTTTCCCCCGGGGTCACATTTGACATTTTAAAATGGTCTGGTTTGTGAATTCTCTGCATCTGTAATTCAGATGAGAGACTGTGGGTCAGTAAGCTGAGGTGGGTGTGGACTTGATGACTGATCACTCAGAAGTCTTTTCTCTGAGGGAACAAAACTTGATTCTCTGGGGCTGACAAAAGACACTTGATGAGTAAAGCAAACTCTAAACTTCAACAGCTTTACACCTATACATATACACATACACACATATAGACATATACACATATAGACACATATATACACACACATATATATACACATACACACACATATACACATACACATATAGACACATGTATACACACATATATACATACACACATATACACATATATACATACACACACATATATACATATACACACATCCATCCATACACATATACATATACACACATATATACATACACATATACACACATACATATATACACACATATACACATATAGACAACTACATGTATACATACACACATATATACATACACATATACACACATACATATATACACACATATACACATACACATATAGAAAACTACATGTATACATATACATATACATATACACACATACACACATATATACATATACATGTATACATATACTCATATATACATACACACATTTGGTGGATGAAACAAAGCTCCAACAACTTTCTTTTTTCTCCTACAACTTGTATAACCCAGCAAAGTCTTTCAAGCAGTACAAAAAATATAATGTGGTGACATTGTATTTTTCTTGAAATGAATGTGGTGACATTGTATTTTTCTTGAAATGAATGATTACACTAAGTATACTTTTAACAAGAAAGACACATCACCTAGTAGTAGCCAGACTGTCATTGTTCTTGTTCCCTGGCCTCAAAAAGCAAAACAAAAAAAACAAAACAAAAAACAAGAAAACAACAAACAAACAAACCCCTCACTCAGTTATCAAGAGTGTGCCTTTCTGATATTTAAATTATCTCCCAAGATTTCTATGTCAAAGCCACAAGCAAAAACATCTTAACTAAACTTAATTGACAATCTACATCTCCAAATTCTATCTAAGGGTGGTGGTCATTACTAAAGTTCTTTCTGAGGGGGAGGTTGAAACATTAATCTGCTTAGCAGCAATGGTTGGAAAAGACCAATCATTAATAATGATTTATTTATTTATTTTACTCTTGCACAACAGATTTTATTGGTTGAGGAGCAGAGTACACAGACATTCCAATTCTTATAACACATACCCAAAAAGAGCCATATACTGTGTTCAGATACCCAAACTCTGAAGAGCCACATTATGTTTATGTACACAAATGAAGAGCTACATATTGTTTTTCTTTGAACTTGTTCTAGTGATGTTCCCAGTGTCAAACTTGGCAAGTTTCCTAAGACCTCTCATAACAACCAAATGTTCATAATCCTCAGTTCCTTCACCAATTCACAGTTTTATGCCACACAGAGAACGTTCTCAGGATTTCTGTCTTTCACAGCACATTATCACAACTGTTAGGAAAACAGACTGCTACGACCAGAGACATCACAGTTCTGACAGGGCAAGGACCAAAGACTGGCTTTCTTATAAAATACTAGAAACACGGGACCAGAAATAGCTGAAAATATTCCAGACACAAATGCACGACTGAGACTCCAAATTGCCATTTTGTATTCTTTGTATTGTAGGATATAAAACTACCCCCCTCCACTGAAAGTTATGGTGACCCCCGAGACAGTCACAGCCTCTCCTGATTCAGTATCCCCCTATTTTCTGGTTGTACCAAAAAATAAACAACCATCAAATGATTTAACCTCTTAAAAAAACATTTACAGTTAAAAAAATGAGATGAGGTGGGATTCCCTCACCTTTTAAAAATCTTTCTAGAGCTACTAAAAAACTTGCATTCACAAATAGTTGATAAAAATATTCCTCTGGATTGTACAAGAAGGGAGGCGGGACCTGTGACAGGCGTGACGGGTGCTTAGACTCTCTTCTTTCTCTTCTTCAGAGGCTGGTCTCCATTTTCTGCAGGCAGATCTGTGGTTTTCCTGGTCAGCCGCTTCAACCTGTTTGCCCTTCGCTCCCCTCTTCCCTTTTACCTGCACTTTTTTTTTTTTTTGTCTGATGCTTTATCCTTTCCCGCGGCATCTTCTGGCTTTGCGTCCACCTTGGCAGGGGCGGCGCTTGGGTTCCGCCTTCTCCGCTCCATCCGGGCTAACCTTCCTCTTGGGCATCGTGGCGGCGCGGGATGGGAGACGCGTGCATCAAGGATCTGTCACTGAGGAGCCGCACTGCCTTGCTACCACCACACGAACTACTGCGGCCCCATTAATAATGATTATTATAAGTACTAAGTACTGTTCTCAGCAGTTTAACCACCTCATCACAGTTTTCATTTGTTGAAGTTAATTTGGATCTTTTTAAAAACTGAATCACATCTGCTGTAGCATTTTCAACATTCAGTCACTGGCGCGTCCTCTCTCCACCACAGCAAGGAAGATGCAACCACCAGTTCTTCTAACAGCAGTTTATTCAGGAACCTTGAACAATCTTCATCTCTCCCTTCATCTCCCTTTTCATCTCCCCCGAACCCTGGGATAGAAGCCCTTTTTATACTCTTATCCACTCCAATGGCGGCAGGCCACGTCACCTCACCAGGTGCATGGCCTCAGCCAACCAGAAGAGCGGGAACATATCACCACCAAATATGGACCTGTTTATGACAAGCTCCATAGCCAGCAGGTGCCATCTTTTAAGGTGCGGCTTCGGGTAGCCCAGGGGAGGGGCCGTGGCCTCCTACAAGTCACTTCCATGACTTCTACACTCTTGGTACTGATTCCTACCTAACAGTTCCACACAGCTGTGATTTATCGACTTCTTCTCCATCTGAACTATATTTCCCAGCTTATTTCCTTAGTGTTAGGCACTATGAATTCTATCTAACTAAACTTTGTTTTGGAATCAAGATATTTTATCAAAGTCCCCACGCCTTTGGACCCAGTGTCCAATGAGCATTCAAGACGTTCTGGCCTTTGCAGTAGGAAGAACGCACAATTAAGAGGGACGCACTGTTTCCTCTGGGGTTTTCTCATTAACGGCATACATAGTTTTGATTGGAGTGGAAGGAAATGAGCCTCCCTTTCCTCTGATGACATATTCAAAGTTTTCATTTTTACTATTAAATTTTTATTTTAAATGTGTGTGTGTATGTGTGTGTGTGTGTGTGTGTGTGTGTGTGTGTGTGTGTGTTGGGGGGAGGCATATGTGTATGTGAGTGCAGTTGTCTGTGGGGGCCAGAACAGTTTCAGATGTCATGGACCTGGAGTCACAGGCAGTTATGAACCATCTCAGGTCCTCTGCAGGAGCAGCACATGATCTTGACCACCAAGCCTTCTTTCCAGCCCCCATTTCCCTCATCAACAGCCTTGGATGTACGTTAGATTCCCCCACCTTCCGCAGAGAAATACTTCAGTATTTTTCACTCATTCAGATGCCCGGGATGTGCATGGCATCAGCCTCACCATGTTTGTGGGGACAGGATTTTAATGGTTATTTTCTACTTAAATCACCACTGCATTTAAGGTGTACGTAGGTTGTTATGGAGTTAGTGATTGTTTATCAATATCTGAAAGATCATTCTTTTAATACAACATTGCTGCTTTTGTTTGAGAATCATGAGGTTTGATTAATTTTTATTCTTTTGAATGCTGTCTTAACACTGTGTTCAAAGGCATAGTCTGGTGACTGGTGCCCACACAGAAGTTATTTATGGCCAGTTCTTTATGAAACATGTACAGATATAGAGTATTAAAAACTTGTGGAGCTAAGTGGGACAGTGGTGGCACACACCTTTAATCCCAGCACTTGGGAGGCAGAGGCAGGTGGATTTCTGAGTTTGAGGCCAGCCTGGTCTACAGAGTGAATTCCAGGACAGCCAGGGCTACACAGAGAAACCCTTATAAACACTACCACCACCACCTCCACCACCACAACAAACCTTATGGAGCAAATTCACAGGGTAATTTTAGTTATGTTAAATCTAGTTATTATAATTGCTATAATTTCACAGTAGCAAGGTTGTGTAATTTTATGGTAATTCAGTTAAGAAAGCCGCTTGTCTTGGTTTGATTCTCTGTTACTGCTGTTCATGCCTGTGGTGGTTTTAATAAGAATGGCCCCATAGGCTCATATATTTGAGTTCTTAGTCCTCAGGGAGTGGAAGTATTCTAAAGAATTAGAATGGTTAGGGGTTGTGGCATTGTTGGAGGAAATGTGTCAAAGCCTGTGCGGCCCAGCTTCCCACCTCCTGCCCCGCCCCACCCCACCCCACCCCACTCTCTCTTTCTGCCTGCAACCAAGACATAGCTCTCAGCCTCATCTCCAGCACTATATGTACTACCCTGCTCCCCACCATGATGAGAATTATGAACTAGATGCAGAGACCATGAAGGAACACTAGTTACTGGCTTGCTCCCCAGGGCTTGCTCACTTTGCTTTCATATATACCCTAGGACCGCCTGCCCGGGGATGGCTCCACCCACAGTGGGCGGTGTCTTCCCACATCAATCATCAATCAAGAGAATGTCCCACAGAGTTGCCTACAGGTTAGTTTGAGAGAGGCAATTCCTCAACTGACACTCCTTCTCAGATGACTCTAGCTTGAGTCAATTTGACAAAAACCTAACCAGCACATTGTTGGCTTACAGTATGTTAGGCACAGCAAAGAATAACACTGGGGGGGGGGGTGTAATGTGCTCAGAATACGTTGTACACTTGTATGAAAATGGTCCTATGTAACCCTATATAATTAGTGACAGTGATGCTGATGCACTGGTGTGTAAGCAGGGAGCAAACGTGATATCGGACTCAGAAAACCATGGATTCATTTATCTTAGGAATGATTAAACACATTTTTGTCAAAAGAAGGAAGACTATTAACAATTATAACACCATGCACGACACAGATGGTCCGAGAATCTTGTCCAGGATCTGATCCCCAAGGCTCTCGGGTTAAGAGGCCTCCTGTTCAGCGGTCCCTGTGCCTGCCTAAGGGGGCCTTACAGGTAGCACGCTGCAGCACCCACCCACTGAGTTCCCCGTGCTCGTCACTTAGGGCTGTGCTGTTGCAGAGAGCCCCGTGGAATTACGTGTGAAGTAAGGAGAGAGTGATCCCGAGAAAGCGTCCTGGGGGAAGGAAAAGATGTGTGTCTCGTCGGTCATGTTGTAGAAAGAGAGGTCATTGTCTTCCTGATCCAAGAAGATGGCGATCTTCAGCGGACGTGTCTCCAGCGACAGAGGTTCTTCCAAAGAAATGTTTTGGGAACAGAAGCCAAGAGCCCTGTATCCATCTCCATTCTTTTCCAGGACTCTGAATTTCCTCAAGGGGTCTGTAGGTGATGCATCCTGAGTGCACAGCTCATAAACGCCTAGTGTCCACTCCTCCGTGTCCTCGACATCCACCTCCCAGTAGTACCGTCCCAACATGAAGCCTTCCTGGTAGAGTGTGATGATGTTCTGGTCTACTTGGGAGCTGCTGACAGACTCCTCCCTTCTGTTCTCTTTTGTCTTTGAGTCTGTCTTGTCCTGGTCAGGCATTTCATGATTTATCCTCACAGGAGCTGGAGGAGGAAAAGGAGGAGAGGAGGAAGGGGTGGGGGAGGAGGAATGGGTGGAGGAAAAAGAGAGGCAGAGGAGGAGGTGGGCAGAAGAGAAGGAGGAGAGGCAGAGGAGGAGGAGGGACAGAGGAGGAGGAGGGGCAGAGGAGGAGGAGGGGCAGAGGAGGAGGAGGGGCAGAGGAGGAGGAGGGGCAGAGGAGGAGGAGGAGGGGCAGAGGAGGAGGAGGGACAGAGGAGGAGGAAGGGCAGAGGAGGAGGAGGGACAGAGGATCAGCAGACAAGCCACCGCTGTAATGTTTGTATATCAATAACTGAGTTCAAAGCTAGCGCTGTGTGTGGGAGGCTCCTGGACAAATGCAGTCTGAAGGAGACTGGGTGTGGAGAGCTGGCGCATCAACACTCATGATGCATGATGCTCCCATGGTGCATGCTGAGCTCTGCAGCTCATTCTAGCTTGGGTCTTAGGAGAGCAGGGAGTGAGCCAGGACTTGAAGGGAATATGTAAGAACATTGTTCACCCCATGTCCTAAGTCAGAGCCTTGTCCCTCAATTATGGAAGGACCAATCACAAGCTGACCTCACAAAATGAAGCTGAGTGCTCTTGCCACTCGGAGTGGCTTTTCCTTAGTCAGGAGTCTCATCTGTGAGGAGCACTGGTGATTTCTGTTATCCAAGCTCAGTGGGTCCCACTGGGCCAGTGTGTTGAGATGGGAACTGAACAGTGTGGCCAAGCTTGGCGGTGGGTTCCAGCACAGGCTCACACAGCACGATCCCTTCCTCTTTCCCCCCACTCAACTTGAACAAGTGTCTGCCAGGAAGATCACACAAGACACCAGAGAGCAAACTGGGGGGCTGGTGTGCTCAGTGGCTTGCCTGGCATATGCAAGGCTTGATACTCATATCCAAAACGAGAAACAAAAGAGCAGAAGCAACCTCTGAGGCAGATGAGCAAATCCACTCACCCTCCTGGAACAGCTCCTTCCTCCAGTCTGGAAGAGAGCAGAGCAAACGTCTTCACACAACGAAGGGAAAGAGGTGTGCACCCCCACTGCTTTCTCCCCTCCTCTCTCCCTCCTCACTAAACCCCTCAGACTTTCTAGTGTCCAGGAACTCCCAGCATGTGGGGTGTTCTCTGTGCTGTCTCAGGGGCTGCTCCCGAGAGACCCAGTGCTACAGTTGGGGATGGGGGAGGATAAGGGTAGGGGTGGGGATGGGAGGTAGAGGTGGGAGAGGATGAAGGTGAGGGTGGGGGTGAGGATGTGTGGGGGAGGGGCAGGGGTGAGGGTAGGAGTGGGGATGAGGGTGGGAGTGGGAATAGGGATTAGTGTGAGAATGAGAGTCAGGGTGTGGGTGGGGATGAAGGTAAGGGTGGGAGTGGGGATGAGGGTGAGGGTGGGAGTGGGGATGAGGGTGAGGATGGGGATGAGGGTGGGAGTAAGGATGAGTGTGAGAATGAGGGTGAGGGTGGGAGTGGGGATGAGGGTGAGGGTGGGAGTGGGGATGAGGGTTGGAGTGGGTGACACGTTTCTCTTGTTCAGATGCAGCAGCTGCTGGGCCTCAAGGTTTTATGCAGAAGTTAGATAGGTCTGTAGCCTTGGGAGGAAGGACAGATAAGGATTTTTTTTCCTTCCTGTTAGGTAGATCACTGAATGTGATCTCCCTCCACACACACACAGAGAAATCCACTTCTTATATGTAGCGGGAGAGGACAGGAGTCGGGAGGAGAGGCTAGGAAATGCATCCTGTCCTCTCTCTCCATCCTGCAGTGAAGAAAGTGGCTGACTCCCCAGCCGCCTGGGCTCAGGCACCCATCCTCAGTGCATAACTGCCCCTTTCAGAACCACAGTAAATTTTAAAAAAGGATTTATTTTTAAATTTTATTTTATGTGTGTGAGTGTTTGCCTGCATGCAGTATGTGTACTGTGTAGTGCAGTGCCAGCAGAGGCCAGAACAGGGCGCAAGGTTCCCTGAGAGGGAAGTTACAGGTAAGGAGCCACCATATGTGGACTGTGGGAACTGAACTCAGGTTCTTTGCAAGAGTGGCCACTGCTCTTAACCGCTGAGGTCTCTCTCCAGCCCCTGCTGGAACATCTTAAGCAAATCATTGAAAAGTCCCACTAGACACTGCTTAGTGACCCGTCAGAGGTCCCACTGAATAAGTGTGTCCCGCAAGCACTCAGGCTGCCTGGAGTGACCTGGTTTCTCGCTTGTGTTCCTTGGGAACTTTCAACTTCCACAGGGTCAGAGGTGATAGTTGTGTCACCTACATGTGGCACAATGTCTGATGAATGGAAATTGCACAGATGGGGCCAAGGAAAAACCTAGTGTATTTGTGTTCTTCACTTATCACACACAACACTTATACACACATCACACACTCAACATCACACACACTTGCACACATATCACGTATATACTCACATACACACATACCCTGTCACACATACACATTACACACATATTCACACAGATGCATACACATTCATTCACACATATGCACTCATACACATCACACTCATACATACATACACATTCACACACATATCATATGAACAATAACTCTAGTTGTTTTTCTTTTTTCTTTAGCTATAGAAAGTAACTGACTGTTTGAATCCCCAGCAAAAATGATCACAACTTGACAGGTGCGATGCTGCCCACCTGAAATCCTAGCATTTGGGAGGTGGAGGCCCTCCGACCAGGATCTCAGACCCAGCCTTAGGTACAGAGCATGTTGTGTGAAACCCTATCTTTAAAGTTTCTTCTTCTTGTTGATGCTTTTTTTTTTCAGTTTGCAAGTTGACAGGCATTAAAGTGTGCATGTACAAGCTCATGTGTGTTTGGGAGTTACTGGTAAGATTCAGTGCCCAGGAGTCACTTACCAGGGTACAGCAAGGCCTTCTTCCAGTCTGCAACAGAACAGACCCAAGACAGTTGAGTTCTGACTTGTGGCCCCATGCATCCCTCCGCCCCCCCCCCATTGCCTCTCAGTTTCCTGCACTGGCCATCAGTAATCCTTCCAGTCTCCTCATCCCCACCCTGAGAGGGTACCGAGGGAGAGTTTACATCAGGGAATCTGAGGTTCAGGACCCATGGTCTCTTACCTTCTTTGTATAGCGCCTTCCTCCGATCTGAAAACAAAACAGAAACAAACAAAAGGCCCAACGTGGATGAATGAGGGAAGCTGGGGGGGGGGCGGGGGGGCAGGGTTGTAGAGGAGAAACAAATGCTAACGAGAGGGAGGAAAAGCTAGACTCACCTAGGTCAGCCTGGAGGTCATCTGAAAGAAAAGGGAGGTATAAAAGCCATCAAACCGAGTCTCAGCCTGTCCCGGGTCTGGACACTAACTAATGAATTAGACTTGGCATTCTCTTAGGGGCCCCATGATAAAGGAGATGAGCATGTGCACAGGGACACCAACCAGATAAGGTGCACAGAGCAATGTCCCAGCACCTTGGGAGTTTAAGGTGTCTTAGGGCTTCTCAAACCCATTCTTGACTGATTCATAGGAAGAGAACCCTCTGGAGGCGTGTGGGTGCAGGGAAAGATGGGGTGTGGGGGCAGAGGGGAGGGGTGGAGAGTGGGCATGGGCGAGGCATGGGACTGTGATGATCAGGGTGTGGGCAAGGCATGGGACTGTGATGATCAGGGTGTGAAGGCACTGGCTGTGGTTTGAGACCACATTTCAGAGATCTGATGTCCCTCCCCCTTGTCCTCTGGTCCTCTGCAAGACTAGTGCGCCGTGGAACCCCTGCATCCCGGGCTTCCCTAGTTCCCCCAATCCCCAGCCTTTCCACAGACCCTTGACTGATGCTGCTGTCCCCATATATACCTCTGATCTTCAGTACAGATTTTGTCCCCTTCTTCATCAGAAGCATTTCATTATGTTCCTTTGACCATTTCTTAATTTCTCTCCTTTTGACTTGATGTTCTTTCCAGACACCGAGGCTGATCCCACTGAGCAGGGCCAATAGTATGGGGACAGAACAAACCAGGGCTACTTTCCATGGACACATCTTGGGGAAGAAGGGCTCTGACAGGGTGCACGTGGACAGTCAGAAACCGGCCTGGAGGCAACTCCTTCCAGCCCTTCTTTCTGCCCTCCCTCCCCCACCCTGTCAGAGTTTGGTCCTCACGGACCTGGGAGGAGGATGGCCTTCGATTTCTCCTGGTCATAGGGATTTTGGATGGAGCAGATCACATTGCCTACAGCTCTATCTGTGACCAAAAGAGACGCTTCCACCTGGAAGAGCCCGTCTCTGTCTTGGGTCTGCAACTCAGAGGAGGACAGTAGAGTGTTCCCGAGGGTGTCTCTCCACTGCACTTTGGGTTTGGGGAACCAGCCACGTGAGGAGCACTGCACTCGGATCCCATTATTCTCAGGTCCTGTCATGTGAACAAGAGGGGCGGAGCCTAAACCTGAGGAGAGAAGACACAAGCTTGAGGCCTGCGGCCCGAGGGAGGTCCACCTTCACTATAGCGAAGAGGTCAGCTGAGGCTGCCTTGCCACACTGCTTGACCTCAGCTTACTGTCTTTGCATGTGTGTGGACTGGCAGAGGTAAACGTGAAAATTGGCCCAATTTTTATTTTCTGTCTCCGTTTACTGCAAGTTAGTGCCAGAGGGTGTCAGTGTTGCTACCAAATACACTTTCTGGGGTCTTTTAAGATACCCAGACAGGTTCAAAGGGTTGGACAAGTGTATCAG
This sequence comes from Mus pahari, assembly GCF_900095145.1. Classification (NCBI taxonomy): domain Eukaryota; kingdom Metazoa; phylum Chordata; class Mammalia; order Rodentia; family Muridae; genus Mus; species Mus pahari. Next base: position 2,290,241 of record NC_034607.1, on the reverse strand, counting down.
TGAGCAGAGTGCCTGATGTGCAAACATGACAACCAGAGTTCACTTTCCCGAAGCCACATAAAAGCCTGGGTGTGGTGGCACAAGCTTGGGAATCAGAGACAGGTGGATCCTGGGCTCACTGACCACTCGGCTTAGCTCAGTTAGTGAGAATCCTGTCTCAAAAGACATGGTGGACAGTGACTTGGGGTTGACCTCTGCCTTCCACACATACACAAATATACACATATCTGTGCATACACACACATATATGCACACACACAGAGATATATACACACTACACACCACATGCACTCACACACACCACACACATGTACATACAGACATACACATGTGCACACACACCACACACATGCATGCACACACATACACAGACACACACATACACATGCATGCACATGCATGCATGTACACACACATGTACACACCACATACCACACACATGTACACACAGACACATACACATACACACACACCACACATTGATATACACACATACACACACACATGCATACACACGCATGCATGTACATACACATGCACACACCACATACCACACACATGTACACACACACATGCACATGCACACATACACCACACACATCCACACACACATACACATGCATGTACACACACATGCACACGCACACACCTATTAGGTTCAGAAATGTAAAGTCTGTGATGTTAAACTCTAACGGTGGCAGTTACATCATGACCATGTGCCAAGTTCACACACCTATGACTCGAAGCTCCATGGAGACCTCTTGGGAGGTGAAGCCATCTGTAAACTGACAGTGGTACAGGCCATCATCCGAGGCCTGGACCTGCTGTATCTGCAGAGCCACACTTCCCGTGTCAATGGCTTGTCTCACCATCTGGGTCCTGCCCCTGTACTCCGGCATCTGCGCCTCTCCCTGCTCCTGTCCGTCGTGGAACACCAGCACAGCAGGGGTGGGTTGGGCACGGTACCACCGGATGTGCATGCGAGCTGCACTCTGTTCGGGAGACAGCTGGCAGGGCAGGGTGGCATCAGTCCCCAGCAGGACAGTGATGGGCTCAGCTGGTCCCTTCACAGAAAACCAAGACACTGCTGGGGAATAGAGACAGATTGTGGAAGCAAGTTAGAGATATGAGACATAAAACAAACAGCCCTGCACTTTCATAGTTAGGGAATTAAACATACGTCTCCTTTGTATTACTTTAGAAAAGTATTGAATTTTAATAGATAAAAATTTAATAGTTCAGTGTATAAATTTCTCGGTCTTTCTCTGTGTATATGTATATATGTGTGTGTATTCTTGGGTCTTTTACAACATCAATGCTTGTTCAGAAATATTAGCTTCTTCAGTATTTAGAATCTACTCAAATACATAGCCAGCTTATTGTACAGTTTAGGAAACGGACATTCTTCAAATATGCAAACATAGCCAAGATCACAAAAGAGGCAGCAGCCCAGGAGGGAGAGACAGAGGGAGGGAAGAAGAGAGGGAGGGATGGAGGGAGTGCAGGGTTGGGCAACTCTGTGTGAATTTAGAGTTGGTGGGCTTGGCCATGGTACCCTAGAGAGAGTGATGCTATGGGCTAGGAGTGTCACAGTGACCATTGCTAGAGTGGGGACAGGCTCTTTTCAGTTCTGCATTGCTTCCAATCGTGGGGTGCCTCTGTGACTCAGGGGACACTTGATCTCCTCTACCTAACACCAGGTGTCAGCGTATGCACATGTCAGCAGCTCGGTTTAGAAAGTCCGTTTCACCGTTTCACAGTGCAGTGGGGAATCATGGTTTCACATGAATGCGATCATTATGCAGCAGTTTGGGCAATGAATAACATTTAGAGCACTCCACTCTATTACTAGAAGCAATCCTTCAATAAACTTCACACAATGCATGCACACAGATACACATATGAATACACGCATACATGCACACATACATGTGCACAGAGATACACAAAAATGTTTTGCACAGAAATTTACAGAGTTTTTAATCAGCATTCATGGACATTAACACTTTTGACACTAGGGCTGGGGTGTGTTTGACGGTAGACCAGTTGTCTAGCATGTACAGTGCCCTGGGTTTCATCTGGAGTCTTATAGTTACCCACTATGCCATTCACATGGTCTCCTTTCCGAGTTCCCTCCCGAGTCTGAGAACTTTAGCTAAAAGGTGCTTTCGTTTTATGAAGGCAGAGATAATGTCCCAGAGGGAACAAATGATTTATTTAAAGTCACACCTAAGAACTCTTAGTCCAAACTCTGTTCTCCTGTGTACACAAACCCCCTAACGCACACCTTCCTGGCCATACACCCTCAATCCACGAGCCAACCTCTCCACCTTTAAACTTCTTGACAGGTAGCCACAGCAGGGAGAAAACTCACGCACGGTGAGCATACAAAGGGTAACTCAACACACAGGCACTGTAGCATTTACAGGCCAAACTCACCACACGCAGCGAAGAGTTAGGAAGATATCACAGTTCCAGGTTTTCTAAAAATTACCCAAAGGGTCAGGCTACATGATTGCATTTACACAAGAGAAGTCATTAAACACAAGACACAGCACAGCACAGAAGGCAGAACACTGACCTCCAGAGACTCCCGAAGACAGCAGGAGGAGCAGAGGGAGGAGACGACCAGTCAGAGGGGAGGAGGGGGAGCCCTTCATCATCAGAGTGGAAGGTCAAGTCCAGGTTCACCATAGGAGGGCAACAGGTGGAAGTTCTCAGGAAAAAAATTCCCTGTTCAAAGACTTAATGTTACTCATGGGTTTCTAACTGTGTCTCCCACAAAACCCTTAAGACAAAACCCATGAACCCTAGCCCTCCCCAGGGCTTTCCATGTCCCTTCTTCATTCGGAAGGCCAACAGTTTCCCCGTGGACACGGAAAGCTGCCAAGTTCCCATTCTCTCTCGCCCTTCTGTGAGTTCATGGTCTCAAGGGGGATCTTGGAGCTGGATTCCCTGAGACCAATGTAGGGCAGTGAATCAAACAAAGAAGTAGACCACTCCCACATTCAGTCTATTTTCATTCTTCTTATTTACTTATTCTTTTACTTATTCATTTATTTACTTTTTCCCAAAGAAAGGAACCATTTCTCACTTTATCCTCATGACTTCAATCACCCTTCTTCGGGCCCACGCCTCCCTCAGAAACCACAAACCGTCACTCACCGTCTGGACAGAGCTGTGGGTTCCTGGAAGCCCCGGGGATCCTCAGTGCACCCCTGGATCCTGGCTCTGGGGACCATCCACACCTGTGTGGCCAGCAGTCACGTGTGTGGCTGCTGGGGCCAGAGTGTCCAGTTTCCGTAGATGTTCTCAGTGGCAAGGGGGACACACAACGCTGCCCCCAGGCTCTGGCTTTAGAGTTTCTCCTGGAGGAGTGACTCTAGGAGGAAGCTGCAGCCATCTTCAGCTCTTACTTTAAGGGTGAAAGTAATTAAAGCTCAAGGGACTTTGTACTGGGCTGAGTCACAGACTGATAGGAACTTGAAAGCCACTTTAAGATACTTCTCGCCATAAGCTGCCTCCCACAGAGCCGCGGAGAAGCTCTAAGGTCTGGTGGTCAGATCAAAGGTCACTCACACAGCTAACGGACTCAAAGAATAAAGCCAAGACTGCTTCTACCCCTCCCACTAATTGACTTCTGGCCGTATGTGTAGAGCCTCGGTCACATGGTGAATTCCTGGACAACCTGCACTACACAGGACCATGTCTTAAACAAAATGCCAGCGAAAGGGGTCTCTTTCATCTCTCAATAGGCTTGCATTTTTAAAAATGCATTTCATGTGTATGGGTATTGTGTCCTCATGGATGTTATGTGTGCAGTGCCCATGGAAGCCAGAAGGGGGCGTCAGAGCCCCTTAGGAGGAAAGTCACAGGCAGTTGTGAGCTGCCACATGAGTGCTGGAAACCAACACTGGTTCTCTGCAAGGGTAGCCAGTACTCCTAACCACTGAGCCATCTCTCTATTCCCACCTCCATTTTGCATCTTCATACTCTACTGTATATTGCCGCCCCTTCACAACTGTTGAAAGTCACATGGTCTTAGTGAATAGCTTCACTTAAAAGGGAATTATTTTCTTGTAATGATTTCTCTCAAGAGCTTCTTTTTCACTGGGCGTGGTGGTTCACATCTTTAATCCCGGCACTTGGGAAGCAGAGGCAGGTGAATTTCTGAGTTCAAGGCCAGCCTAGTCTACAGAGTGAGTTTCAGGACAGCCAGGGCTACACAGAAAAACCCTGTCTCAGAAAAAAAAAAGAATTAAAAAAAAGCTTCTTTTTCATCTTTAAGTTAGCATTGTGATATGTACAATTTTATTAGAAAATGTCTGCCTGTGCTTGTTCCATTCTTGTGTGCCTCCTATGGCCTGCTTGTGGACATTCAATCTTAGATCTAGAATCAGTGTTTTCTTTCTTCCCTTTTAAAGAATTATTTTATATTTAATTGTGTGTGCTGCGGTGGGGAGAGTTGTGTGCTTGTGAATATGAGCACAGGTGTCTTGGAGTCCAGAAGAAACCCTCAGATCCCCTGGAGCTAAGATACAGACAGTTGTGGGCTTCTTGATGTGGGGGCTGGGAACCAAATTCAGGCCCCCTGAAGTGCCCCTAACCACTGAGCCATCTCTCCAGCCAAATCACAGATTTCTTGACTCTTGTAAGGTTTTCCCCTGTCGTTGTGAACAGGAAGACAACTGTTCCAGCGTTCACAGGCCTTCCCTCTCTTTGCTCACCGACAAATGAGGGAGATGGCGAGAAGCCAAATCTTTCTAGTCTAGACGCCATTTTAGAAAACCTGAGTGTGAACTCAGGTTAACTAACAGGCTGGTACCTAGCATTAGTTTACAAGTTGTCCCCCAACAAAACCTGAGTCTAGCTCCAGTCTCTAGGCTAATCCCAACAAGACCAGCTTCTCCAGGCTATCCCCCCAATAAACCTGTTCCCCCAGGTTACAAGTTCACTCCCTGCCTAGTGACCACCAATGAAGAGGGAAGCAGAAATTAAGTTTACGATGTGACTCCCAGCACCAGCCAACTATGTGAAAGGCCACAGTAGCTCTCCAATGAGATGCCTGCACACGTACTCCCTGCTTGCTTCTTACTATAAAGTCTTGCCTCAATAGATATTTGTGGCTCCCCCAACCAAAACCATCCTGCGCGACAGCGGTGTGTGGCGGGGGCCTGAGCTGGAATAGAATAAAGACCCTGTTGTCAGCTGCATCAGATTGGCTCCTGTCTGGTTTTTTTGGAGGATCAAACACTTCCTTGGTACTACAATGGATGAGGCAGATTCAGTCAACGCAGTTGGAGGATATCTCCAGGCCTGAGTGAATGAGAATCAGAAAGTTGAACTGTGTCCCTGTCTATTCAGTTCTTTCATTAGTGAATAGAAGAACTAACCAGATGACAATGTATCAAAGCATCAGATACATTGTGATAGAGCTTGCAGGCACTTGCCTAGATGGATGGGCTATAGACACCCTTGTTTCCCATATGTTAATTTATATAATCTCAAAAAATTAAGGACATGGGTTACCATCCAGCACACTGTCAGATGAGGAAACAGGCACCAGGGAGTGCTGTAGCTCATCCTGAATCCTAAGCATAAGCAAAGATATCAGGAGATTAACCCAAACGGCCAGCTCCTAACTGGAACACATAGTTTGGAAAGAAAGAAATCAGTTGCTCCAGCTCTTGGCTGTGCCTTGTAACCATGTAATTACTACCGCTCTATTGTCTGGGTTGAAGCTCTCTTCCCTAATCCCTATTTTGTCTTTAGTTTTGAGACCACTTGAAGGATGGAGAGGGCTGACTCCCCAAGTTTCCTGGAGGAGCCTTCTTGCCTCCAGTTTCCTGAATCCTTAAATGTCCATCCAATCCTTCTTCAAGGACTCTAAGACCCCTGAAGCTTCTGGAGCAAGACTCACAGGAGAAGCCTGCTGGTATCCAGGAGGAGACACGCCGGGGGGCAGGGCAGGGCCACCCAGTCCGGCTCCCTCTCTGAGATGGGGATAGGTTCTAAGAAACCTTCATCTCTCTAAGCATCTAGACAGGGTGATGCTCTCCTGGATGACGGGCAAGAGGGAAGGAGTGGGGAAGGGGTACAGCATGGATCCTGAAGGTGGATAGTGGGCAGGCAGCCCTTTGTCGTACTGGAAAGTGTTGGTGAGAATTCAAGGAGGCTGAGCCCCATCTCTTCCTGGTTGCCTCTCCTCTCCCCTCTCTCCCTCTCAGTCAGTGAGATAGCAAGTTCTTTCAAGAAGGGATTAGAGAGACCATGGGCAGACTAATGGCCTCAGAACATGGTTCTTCAGGTCAGAGCTGTTTCTGGAAAAGGGAGGCAAAGGGTCTTTGTGCGAGTGACAAAGGACTCTGGTGTTCTTTTGGGAAAGACACCACAGTTGTCTGAGAGTCACAGGAGACCATTTTTTAGCACCACCATGAACCCCTTAGCCATGGCCCTCTAACCTTGACAATCTCCTTGTCATGGAGCCAGGTGTTTGCAGGCCCTCCCTCTGGTCTACCTCTTCTCTACCCCACTTTCACTTCCACTTTCATGGGGCTCAGGCAAAAACCTACTACATGTGTAGCCTCGACCTTCTGTCTTCTGCATAGGAGGATTAAGTCACATGGTGAGTCTGCAAACACACCTTGGCTAATTCTAAATCCTCATCTAATAAAATGATTTTTTTTGCACACCAGGGCAAATAAGTCTTCACAGGGAATGTGTTTTCATGATATCCCAGCCCTCTTGTCACCTCGCTTCCAAGAGTACACACACCATTGTAACCAAGAAATCATTTACTTTATGAGGCTATCCTGGCTGCTATAAAAACCTATGACCTATCAGCCTGTGCAAACACTGTAAAATTCTGAGATAATGGAATTTCCCTGGGGCTCTGCTGGGACAGTGAGGATGTGCTCTAAGGTGCCAGGCAGGGCATCCAGACACACTTTCTACTCTGGTTTGATCCCGCAAATTCCTCAGTAGTGAATGGCCCCTGGGGTCACATTGGAGAGCATGGTGGGTGCAGACATCATGCTTTTCTGCTGTGTGGTCCCCAACATTGGTGTGAGGGACACAGGCTCCTCTTTCTCAGAGTCTGTGTGGGTGTATCAGGATGGGATGGAGTAGGAGGGAGGGAGCTGGGAAACTTCAAAGGGAGAACAGAGTTAGGGATGGGTTCCGTGGCTGAGGGGAGAGCAGACTTGCAACCATTTCTTCAGGGAAGTCGGACTCTGAGGAAGCCACTGTGTGGAGCTAAGGTGATAAGCCAGTAGCTGAATGCAAAGAACATTTTAGAGGAGAGGTAAGCATCCTGTTGGGTTTCGGCGGGATGGTTGTGCACCTGTGTTCTAGTTTGCTTTCTATGGCTATGATGAAATGGGAAAAAAAAAGGAAAGGAAAGGAAAGGAAAGGAAAGGAAAGGAAAGGAAAGGAAAGGAAAGGAAAGGAAAGGAAAGGAAAGGAAAGGAAAGGAAAGGAAAGGAAAGGAAAGGAAAGGAAAGGAAAGGAAAGAAAGAAGCAAGTAATCTTGGAGAGGAAGGGTTTGTTTTACACTCGGGTCGTGGGATGTCAGAAGAGAAAGTCAAGGCAGGACCTGAAGCAGGGGCCACAGAGGACTGGGAGGGAGGCTGCTTATTGGCTTGCTCTCATGGCTTGCTCAGCCAGCTTTTTTATACAACCCAGGCCCACCTGCCCAGGGATGGTGCCGCCCACAGTGGGCTGGGGCCTCCCATGTCAATCATTAATCAAGGAAATGCTCCACCCACTGACTACAGGACAATCTGATGGAGACATTTTCTCCATCTTCCCTAAACCAGCCAGCACACGTTAAAGAAAAGGAGAGGTGTGTTTGGAGACAGTCAATGTCTTGGATGATGGATTTGACCTAAATGGTCTTAATATATTGATGATTTATTATGCTGTACTTTGAATGAGAACCAGTTTTTTGTTTTGTTTTTCTGAGACAGGGTTTCTCTGTGTAGCCCTGGCTGTCCTGGACCTCACTCTGGAGACCAGGNTGTCCTCAAAGTCACAGAGATTTGCCTGCCTTTGCCTGCTGAGTGCTGGGGTTAAAGGTGTCCACCACCACCTGGCCCAGCGTTTTTAAAGGTCTTTACTCACCCTCTGCAGACAAATGAGCTGTTCCCACTCGACCCTCTCCTCTCACTTGAGGCCAGCCTCATCTCCAACTGATGCATTTCAGTTGATGCTTCCTGACATGGTTCATTCTGCCCATCTTTTCCCCCACTAATATTTACTGAAGGACTGAGTTTGTTTTTATGAGAAAGGATCTCCACATGTAGCTCTGGGTGTCCCTCAAACTCACAGGGATCGACCCGATTAAAGGTTGGTACCACCACGCCCAGTCCTTCACTGAAAAAAATAATAATAATGAAAAAGGGATGGGAAAACCATTTTGTTATACAAGCATACTGATGGCATAGACTAGCAAAATATTTTAAATGTAAGAAAGGACAGAGGATTATTTTAAGGGAAAATGTAGTCTAGTCCAATGTGCTTGCAGTGCCTTCAAATTCTAAATAGGCCCTGTAGCGTCTGTGAATAAAAAAAAAAAAAAAGAGAAGTATGCAATTTATATGGTAAAGCCATCTTCCTTTTAAAAAATAATGTTTTAATTATTTGAGATTTTCATATGATTACTTTGATCATATCCCCTCCCCTTCCCTGACCTCTCCCAGGTCTACCCCCACAGCCACCCCTTCTCACCCAACATCTCTCTTTCTCTTTCCCAGACCCAACTGCTCTTGGGAGTGGGGCCTGCCCTGTGGTATGGTCAATAAACCAGGGATCACACGGTTAAAGAACACTTACTCTCCTTCTCCCAGCAGGTACCGGATGCCAACTGATCCTCAGCTAGGGGTGGGACTTGGTGCCCATCTCCCCTCCCCCCAATGCTGTTTATCCATTTTCTTTACTGAATATTTATCTAACAGGAAGAGTCCAAGTCCATTGGGTGGTGAAGGGGTGTTCCACTTCAGGAAGAGGTCAGAGGTCTCCAGTCATCTCAAGGCTGGTCTCAAGGTTGTCTCAGCACTTGCCATGACCTCTCCCTTACAAAGTGATTGGCCGCGGAGCATAGATGGAGGCCGACCTTTAGAGGGGCTTGATTGGCTGTACAGTGTGCTTATCTTCTGCTTCCTTAGCCTGATTGGTTAAATCTACGTTCACGCTTACCTTCCATCAGCTCCCTGGGCACCCTTTGATGTTCCTTTTTATGGCTAGCTCATGACTTTTGTTTCTACTTTGGACACCCATGCTGTGTTCTCTCAGGAGCTCAAAGTCTATTTCTTGATTCCTAGGTTGGTCTGTTCCACGTTACGTAGGACCAAGTTCATGTACATATTTGTTTCATTTTGCATAAGAGCGTGTAGCAGCTGCTCCTCAGGCAGCTCTGGGAAGACCGGTTGAGCTATAGATTATTTGCTGTTGTCCAGAACTTTGTCCTCCTTAACCGGTCATGGTATGGTGCCAAATGTTATTAGAGGGATTATAATTTTTAGCTAAAATGTCAAGTTTTAGGATGTTTCCTCCATCCAAAAAATGAGGGAGTGAGCCCAGGAGAGATTTAAAGGTGAACTTGTATATGCTGTTAAAATCAGCATGTCTGTTATTCGGGGTTACAACATCCTTCCTGAGTTCTTCCTGCATCCTGGCACTGCTGTTTATGTGGGCACCAGATCCATGGGTCTACTGGCAGACCCCACTTATAAGGACGTGAAGGATGAGTTTGACAGCAAGGGAAAAGGAATAGGTTGCCAGCAAGGCTCCCGTGGACTCACTTGGCTGCTTTTATTGTTCACATAAACTCCAGTGGGGATCAAAACAAGCAAATTTAGAAAAGAATGACAAGAATACGGTGGTTTGAATGAGAATGACCCCCATAGGCTCATATGATTGAATGCTTAGACCCAGCTGGTGGGCTGTGGTGAAGGTTAGGAGGTATGGCCTTGTGGGAGGAGGTGAGTCACTGAAGTTCGAAGTCTACATGGTTCCAAGTTAGGCCTTATCCTTGTGGGTCAGATATAAGCTCTCAGTTACTGCTCCAATGCCACACCTGACTGCCCGCTGCCAGATTCCCTCCAGCCATGATGGTTTGGACTCTAGCTCTCTGGAACCATAGGCCCCAGGTCAAACGCTTTCCTTTATAAAGTTGCCTTGGTCGTGGTGTTTCGTCACATCAGTTGGACAGTAACTAAGACAGAGAGATTGTTTGATGAGGTTACTGTAGAAAACCCTGTTATAGGCGTGGAAATATTGTGTGCTTTGGGGTACCCGTACATGGCATAGAAAGGTCTGAGATACCTTATGGGGGATTTAAGCATTAGCATTTTTTTTTCTGTCTCCTCTCTGTGGTCCTTACATGAACCAGCTGCAGACGTGCTCAGATAGATAGACCACATGAGAGACCTTGGTCTACGTGCTCAGATAGATAGACCACATGAGAGACCTTGGTCTACATGCTCAGATAGATAGACCACATGAGAGACCTTGGTCTACATGCTCAGATAGATAGACCACATGAGAGACCTTGGTCTAATTCTTTATGAAAATTATTTTTATTTTATATGTATGGGTGTTTTGCCTACATTTATGTCTGTATACCAGGTGTGTGCCCGGTGCCCTCCGAGGCTAGAAAAGGGCATCTGATCCCCTAGAGCTGGAGTTATAGATGGTCATGACCTGCCACATGGGTGCTGGGAATGAAATGCAGGCCCTCTGCAGGAACAGCAAGTGCTTTTACCCCCTTAGGTATTTCTTTCTTTCTTCTTCTTTTTTAAAAGATTTATTTATTTAATTTATGTATATGAGTATACTGTGGCTGACTTCAGACACACCAGAAGAGGGCATCAGATCCCATTACAGATGGTTGTGAGTCACCGTGTGGTTGCTGGGAATTGAACTCAGGACCTCTGGAAGAGCAGTCAGTGCTCTTAACCCCTAAGCCATCTCTCCAGCCTTTCGTTATTTCTACGATCCCGTCTCCCCCCACCACCGGTCTGATTTGTAGTGCAAGTGTCAGGTCTTCCATAACCGTGAATCACAGTTAGTCCTTTCTCTTGAGGAAAGAGGAAAGAAACCTCCCCCTCCCACCCGCTCCCCCCCTCCCACCCGCTCCCTCCCCCTCCCACCCGCTCTCTCCCTCTGGTGCTACTGGATTGGGTATTTCTAGGAAAACCCATCCGGGACTCAGATGAATGACATTTCTCTCCAGGTCTAAGTTCTTCCATCCTCACGGTGGGTCCAGAAGGTGATGAGACAAAACTGCTGTGTATGGGCAAGGGATGGTCCCTAGACCGAGGGACGGCAGAAAGAGGCAAAGGAAGAGAAGATGCCATCACTGCGAGGGGGGATCAAGACTGTTGTGGGTTGGCTCAGGTCGAGGTGACCCCAACTGTGAGTGACAGTTCCATCAGGAACAGACAGGGCCCGTGAAGACCCTTTGGACAGCAGCAAGTGAAACCGCCCCTCTGTCCGTGCAGCGGAGCTTACTGAGGGGAAACGAGGAGAGGAAGGAGGGGGTGTTCCGGGAATGGGGTGCGTTGGGCTTGCGGGGTGCATTTTTATCTGAGCCTCTCATCGGAAGGAAGTCGCTGCTTGTGGCTTTCGTCATTCTGGTTATTTTCCTGATTGCTGGTGTGTGTTTGTTCTGGAAGGAAAAACAGAAGAAGAGGGGGTCACAGAGTGTCAAGGATGAGGGGAGAGGAGGGACTCAGACGGAGTGGTGTTCATGGGCTTCCGGCTGCATGTAGGACTGAGATGGAAAACCAGCAAGCCCTGAGGCCCATGACCCCTAGAAAAAAATACACAGTAGGATTCAGCTGAGAGAAAAAATGACCACACAATTTTCAGTGAACATAAGTTGGTGGGTCTAGATAAGAAAAGAGGCAAGCTACATCTTTGAATAATAAACAATATAAACACTAGACTTTGGGCCTGAAAAGTGCTTTTTAAATTAGGAAATTAGGCTTTACTATTATAGAAACAGTCAAGAAAGAGCTTGTGGTGGGGTGGGGTTATCTCTCTGCCCTCGTGGTGGAAAGGGTGTCCCTACCTATGCCATGTCTTGCTGTCTGTCAGGCTTGTCTTCCTTTTCAGGGCAAAGGAAAACATTGTATCAGCAAGTCCCCCACCCCCGCCCCCACCCCATCGAACACCATGGTTGGGTTCACTGTCATCAGTCCTCTACCTCAGCCTCCTGTTCATGTTTTGGTGAGAGGGGTCGTTCATCCTTGATTGCTACATAAGACACCAGCAGCGGACACAGGATTAGTCACCTGTGTCCACAGCCTGGGGCGATAGGGCATGGCCTAAGGCCTGGGCCCTGCAGGAACACAGAATGGCACTTAGGGGCTGAGGGACCAACAATAAGAGCTTCAGGGGGCATCTCTGTGGTAACTGGAAGATGTGGTGCCCTGAGTTTCAAAGGAAGCTCGTGACTGAGTAATTTGTATTGGCATGGCCGGGTATTGGCATGGCCGGGTATTGGCATGGCCGGGTATTGGCATGGCCGGGTATTGGCATGGCCGGGTATTGGCATGGCCGNGGGTATTGGCATGGCCGGGTATTGGCATGGCCGGGTATTGGCATGGCCGGGTATTGGCATGGCCGGGTATTGGCATGGCCGGGTATTGGCATGGCTGGGTATTGGCGAGGTAGGTACAGGAAGCCTGAGGCTGCGCAACTCTGCTGTGACTGGAGTAACAGACAATTGCGAGTTGCAATGTGGGTGCTGGGAATCGAACCTGGGTTCTCTGCAAGTGCAGCGGGTGCTCTCAACCCCCGAGCCACCTCTCCAGCTCCAAGTAGTCAGCACACTTGGGGCAGGTTCCACTGTGGCATTTTCTTACACAGTTGTCACCCAACTTTCTTGTCATTTGTTATTCTTTCTCCCTGTCCTTCTTTGTCTCCCCTTCCAACTTTTTTTTTTAAAAATCTATTTACTTTTTATTATTTTATGTGTAGGAATGTTTTGCCTGCATAGATGAATGTCTGTGAACCCTGGTATGTTTGCTGTTTGCTGAGGCCATAAGGAAGTGTCAACCCCCTGATACTGGAGTTACAGATGGTTGTGAGCCCCCAGGTATGCACTGGAAACTGAACTCAGATCCTCTGCAAGAGCAGCGAGTACTCAAGTCCTGAGCCACCTCTCCAGCTCTCTCCTGACTGCTTTCTGGCTCCTCTGATCTTCCTATGCTGAGGTGTCATGACATCTTGTACTTCCCCACCAGGCTGGATGAGGCTGAGGGAAATGACCAGAGTGATGCAAATCCAGGTCCTCATATTTCAAACACTGAGCAATCTCTCTAGTCCCCACGTTACTGTCTTTTAACCCCATTGCTGTTATATCTGTAAACGCGAAGCTCACTCAGCGCTGAGCTTTGATAACATGAGTAAGCCAGGCCTCATCAGCTGCTGAAGAATGACTTCGTGCCTGTCCGTCCTGTTCACCCACTCACCATTCGTCCGTCGCCGCTTCACCTTGATCAGGTCGATAGCCATGGCGAGAGGCAGCACCACAACAGGCAGGGTCATCCATAACAAAGCTATCTTGGAGTCTGAAATGCAAACCCCAGTAGGTCACGAGATGAGGAAAATATCGAGATGGTTTTTCTCACAGGAGCAGCCTGAGGGCTGGGTCTCTCCAGGAACCCGTTGGCTCAGTCTTCCTGAAAGTCAGGTGCCAAGGGAAGCAGGCAAGCTTAGGTCTGCTGGAGCCCCACCCCATATCCTTCTCTCCTTCTCATGACATCACTCCACCACAGATCACTGGAGTAACTATCGTGGTAAAACAAAGTCTGCCAGACATAACTGCCAGGACTTTGAGGAAAATTAATTTCTAGTGCAGAATAAAATACACATCAGAGGAAAAGAGACATGTCAGAATTGTTTTGACAACAAGGGGGAGTTTGTAGATAGAGTAAAATAGAACATACACACAGAGAGAGAGAGAGAGAGAGAGAGAGAGAGAGAGAGAGACAGAGAGAGACAGAGAGAGACAGAGAGAGACAGAGAGAGACAGAGAGA
>NC_034607.1:2248741-2275880 GCF_900095145.1 Mus pahari | reverse complement strand
AGAGACAAATATTTATTTTTAAAAGATTTGTTTTAAAAATACTCCACCTTGGAGAAGAAAATAAAACAAGAAGAGGAAAAGAATAAGAAGATAAAGGAGGAGGAGGAGGAGGAGGAGGAGGAGGAGGAGGAGAAATGTCAGAAGGAAGAGGAGGAGGAGGGGAAGAGGGAGCAGAAGGGACAGCAGCAATCGGCTGAGTGTGGGGTGCACACCTCTAATCCCAGAGCCTGTGATGCAGAGGCAGGAGGAGCAGAAGTCCCAGGCTAACCTGAATACATGAAACCTCTCAAAGAAAAACAAAAAGAAAGAAAGAAAAATAGAGCCCAAGCCATTTGATACTTGGTTCTGAAGCCAGAGGAAGGTCACCAACCTGAGAGAGGGAAACGGGCAGTTTTCACCTGGCCCAGAGGGAGGCTGATGGAGCAGGTCACATTCACCACGGAGCCATTTGTGACCAGCAGGAGCGTCTCCACCTGGAACAGCTCCTGGCTCCCTTGCCAAAAGGCCTCGGAAAACGATGGCACTGTCTTTCCGTCGCTGTCCCTCCACTGTACATGGGGCCGTGGGAACCACCCATCAGACGTACACCTCAGCTGCATGCCTCCATCTTTCAAGACCTCCCTGGTGATCCGTGGGGTGGAACCCACCGCTGAGGACAGAGACCAAGGAAACCGATGGAGCCTCCACACATGAGTGTGGCCAGCAACTTCCCCTGGGGAGGGGGAGGGGAGGGCAGCTTGGGGAGGACAGAGCTCTGGGCCAATGGCCTCCCTTGGGAACTGGGACTGGCTACAAGATTTCTTGTTTTGTTTTTCTATTTTTATTGCAGTCTTCTAGGATAGACTACAAGTTAAAAAAATACATCTTCAAATCTAATTTCTTTGTAACCTCAATTCCCCTTTCCCTCCTGACCTTGACAACAAAGTAATTTTAATTAGACATGAGACTGGGACAACATGGAAGATGCTGAGTAAGAGGTTTCTCAAAGCAGAGGAAGCAAGCCCTGTAACAGACGGTCCTCTAGGCGTGTCACGCTCCTGTCTGTTAACTTAGACTGGGGCTTGGTGTAAGGGAAATATGAAGGCTATCCAAGCTTAGCAGGATTTGCTGATGTCGGAGAGCTGTTTCTAAGGGTGATTTTTGTCTGCCGCTCTTCAAGCACACCAAGACTGTCAGTCTTTACAGATTCTGTGCGTGTGGTAGATCTAGCTGAGTCTTCAAATTACTACAATTCCTGGAAACCAAGTATTTCCCAGAATCTTAGTAGCACTGTGAAATAACAAGGCTTGTGTAAAATCATGGGGAATATTCTCAGAATGTCACTTTACAGAGTGCTTGAGAGTCCCATCTTCCTGATTGTTCTGCACTTAAAAATTTAAACCACAGGAAAGGCCTGCCTCGTGCTGCCAGTGTGGCCAAGAACTCACAGTGGTGAAGCTTGCAGCCCCAAGGGAGACCTTACTACTACTATTTGCTAAATGGGCATAGCATCGAGCTGCCCTCCAAATTCTTTTCTCTTTGTACCCATAGATTAGCACAGCCCTCACCTCATCAGAGAAGTTTCTCTCGCAGTGGGTAGTGGCTACGACAGAAACTCACAGCTGGTCAGAGTGCAGAGATTGAATGGGGGATTCAGTCACAACTGAGATGTCTATATCATTGCCCCCCCCATGGCTATGTGACCGCCATGGAAGAAGGAAGTGGTACTATTGTAAGAGTCAGAGTTTGGGGGGTGGGCGCTGTGAAACAGTGTCTGAACAGGCAGCTGTGGTTGTCTAGGCAAGACCTGCACTAGATCAAGCTGGTCAATGTTCCAGCTTGGAAGGGGCTCGTGAGCCCACTCCTACCTAAGGAGCTATGGACTGCTGATGATTCAGGGGACATGAGAGTCAGTTCTCTTTAAGGATGTGGCTTCTGGCAGGTTGACCTTGCTCCAGTAGATGGCCCTACATGCATGAGTATGTGGACAGCAGAAATAGGAGTTCATGGGTTATTAATTTTGTAAAAAGAGGATGGGAAGTTGGGTGGTGAATATTATCAAGTTAGATGGTTTGAGACTCTCAGAGAATTAGTAAAGAAGTATTTATTTAAAAACTTCAAATCCGTGTACCCGAGGTTGTGCTCTTGAAGTGTTTATGGTGGTTGCTACACCAAAATTTCAATATAAACTTGAAAATGAATGAGCACGGAGAATATTTTGGGTGTCAGAGAAATCTCCCAGGAACCAGCGTACCACAGTGTTAGGAAGCTGGAGAAGCCAAAAGATCCACATGGTATTCTTACCCATCACCTGCACATCCACACGGGCCTCCTGGTAGACACCATCTTTTCCAAAAAGGCACCGGTACTGCCCCTCATCCGAAGTTCTGGCGTTGTGGATCTGCAGGGTCAGTTTTCCCTCATGGATGGCATCAGTCACCAATGAAGTCCTCCCTCTGTATTCTGCCATCTGCTCTCCAGCCACGTGGGCTCCATTTGCATACACGTGGACTGCAGGGTAATAGCGGGATCGGAGCCACCTCACCTCTAAGTTCTGAGCATCCATTTGAGGTGAGAGGTGACAAGTTAATTCTATGTTCTCTCCGACTTGAACAGGTCTGGGCTGGGAATGTCCAATTACGCTAAAGGAAGCTGTTAAATACACCAGACACGGATGGGGTATGAATCAACACGGAGAAAGTCACTCTACTAACATGGACATCCTGTGAGGTTTGGAACCCACGAGCATCCCAGGGGAGATTAGAGGCCCAGAGTCCCTCCTTGGAGGAGGTGGGACTTGTAGTCCCTGCATGCAATTTAAAGAAGAGCCTTGCTAGCCTGAAGGAAACATTAATTAAAGGCCAGGCTACATGCCAATAGGGAAATGATTTTACTGCTAAAATCCTCAGAATAATATAAATAGGCCATCACTTCTAAATGGGCAGACTTTACGCAATCGGTCTGTGCTACCCTGTGGTCATGGGCTAAAACTGAGTGCCAGGTGGGTATGTAGCAACAGAAATTGAAAAAGCCTCCCGCTAGCCAATCCCTGAAGGAGGTTTGGGGGGATGTGCCTTGGCATTTCCTCCCATTCTCATGGGGATCCTGAGGTGTCCCGGGTGCTCTCAATGCTCTGCCCTCGTGTATGGGCGTGCACGAAGGTCCCACTCACCCAGCTCGGTCTGGAGCATCTCTGGAGAAAGAAAAAGAAAAATATCATAAGGGATTTGGTCTAGAGGAAAGGACAGAAACTTTCCAGAAATAAAGGTGAACTTCACATTTTATTCAAGAACTTCATTTACTTAAAAAGTATGAAAAGCAGAAAATTAGTTCTTCTCATGGACCACCTGGTGACATAGATCTTACTTTTTCATAACAAAAACTGTCAGTTCTACCACCGTCAATCCAATTTGTTTCTGCTGATATTAAGTGCTAGTAAAACATGTACTATGTTTATAAGTGAGTGCTAAGTACAAAATATAAAGCCATAAACAAGTATTACTTAGTATTCCAAACTGGGGCTGTATGATATTGAATTAACATTAACGCAACATTTACTTTCCACTCTTTAATGCATCCTTTGCTTACATCAGCAATACATCTAAACACAGACTGCCCTAAAAATCTCAGTTCAATTTAAAATGTTTAAAGGCAATACTCATCACATAAGCAGCAAAGACTAGCTGGTTGGTTGATGCCTATAGTAACATAGTAACAACCCTTAGAAGGATTGCAGTGAGTTTGAGACCAGCCTGGGGTATAGACTGAGACTATCTGAAAAGAAATACAAATATCTATTTCAGATAGATAAGACAAAGAGATAGACAGATGATAGATAATTGGATGTATACACAGATAATCGGATGAATGGATGGATAGATAGATGACAGGTAGGTGATAGATATTTAGAAAGACAGGTGATTGATATATGATGATATATTATAAATAGATGATTGATCAATGGTAGATGATTAGATAGACGATGTTGATTGGTAGATAGATATGTGATAGCTAGATGGTGGATTAGACACATGAAGATGGATAGTTAAATGATGGATAATTGATAAATGGTTGATAGATGGATAAACAGCAGATAGATGATTGATAGATTAGATATGTAGGTGATAGGTGATAGATACTAGATGGTAAGTAGAGCTTTATCATTGAGCAGGAGGACTTTCTGGGCTCTGAGAATCATTAAGTGCAACTCTCCTCCTCTGCTCTAACTTCTAACAACATAGGAAACATACCTGTAACTATTGTATTGTGTGCTTTGATTATTGTTTTTGTTACTACTTATTGACAAAACTTTAATTAAGAAGCTGTCAAAGAAACCATCCCATTCTGACTAAGCACATGATTGGTTCCTGGAAGCAGCTGGCACACCACAGGAAAATGTCTCAGTTGAAGGACTATTTTTATTACATTTCTAGCATGTTGAACATATTTGCAAAGTTAACACAGTGGAGTCAAACATAAACTTGAAGATTACTGAAATACCCTGAATGTTTATAAATTTTAAGATATTATCTAAATATGATTAAAGAAAAATAAGAGTTGATGCTGAGCAGCCCCTGGAACCCCTGAGGTCCGTGGTGCCTTAGCCAGAGCACTGACCTGGCAGAGCGATGGTGGCCTCCTGGGTCTCTCTGAGGCCATGGCTGTAGATGAAGCAGGAAACGGTCTCTACACTGTCATTCCTGACCACCAGTGTGTCTTCCACATAGAATAGCCCATCTTCACCTGGCACATGATTCTCAGAGAAACTCATCAACTTTTCTCCCCAGATGTCCTCCCAGTGCACCTCAGGCTCAGGGAACCAGCCTCCGGACGTGCACACGAGCTGGACCTCTCCTTCTCTGAGTCCCTCCACATGGATGTTTGGGGAAGATCCTAGAGCTGGAGAGAGAGAGAGAGAGAGAGAGAGAGAGAGAGAGAGAGAGAGAGAGAGAGAGAGAGACATCCTTGAATCCCAGAGACCTGGGGTGGTCCTTCATAGGGAGGAGGTGGAAGCCCACAGCCTGGGAAGCAGACAATGTTACCAGAGTTCCTTCCCAGGCAAATGGAGTTCTGGTTGTTTTATTTGTATCTTTAAACATTAGCATCTTCATAGTCAGTGAAAGGGGGAGGAGAGAAACATGACACAGTTTGCTTTGTGACTCTGGTACTTCGAAGATGTAGTGTGATTTATTCATGAGGACGTCTGTGCCCTAATTTTTTCAGGAGGAATGTCTATGCCCTCATTTAGTCATGATGACATCTCCGCCCTCAACTTTGCTTCTCATGTTCTCTGTAGTAGGCTCCTTGATGCTGTTTTTAGGTGATATCAGAATTCTAGTTTAAATGAGACATTTGTTATTAACTCAGACAACACATTTATGGGCTATTTTCATTTCTTCCGTGGTTTGTTAGATTCCGTGGGCAGTTGCAATTTTGGTATGCAGTAAAATGGTTGAGAAATTACTGTACCTTTCTTGAAGTGGGGAAATCTATTTTAGACTAATTTGTGTAAACCATAGAGTGCCTTTTTTTAACATCACAACTGTTTATATCTCTGTCTGAGAAAATAAATGAATAAGCCTTTCACTTGTACCCACAGAAAACATTTGACTTAAATTTCAATGTCTCTGAGTGTCATGAATCAGTGTCCAGCTCTACCTGCAGCTTAGAAACACACAGATTCTCACATCCATTCTTTTGAGCCAATTGAATGTAGTAATGGGAATAATTATAGCCTTAAGTGTAAAGAAAAAAGGTTCTGTGTGGATGTTTCTCAAAAAGGAACCCCCCAAAACCAAACAAAACCTAACCAACTAAACAAAAAGCTCCCCAAAATCAGAGCTGAAATATAACACCCATTGCTCCACTTCTGGAAAAACACCCAAGGGAATTTAAGCTCACATTCATTCACTGAAGAAAGAACCCTTCCCAATGCCCATGTTGTAGGGTCAACCCCGATATGCATTCACAGGTGAGTAGATAGCCACGTGACCATGGTGTGCTAAACTTCATTTTATGTGTGTTGGTGTTTTGTGTGTGCATCTGCACCATGTGTGTCTTGTGCCTGTGGAGTCCAAAGACGACATTGAATCCCCTGGAATTGAAATTACGAATAGTGTGAGCTGCTGTGTGGGTGCCGGGAATCAAACCTGGTTCCTCTGGTTCCACACAGGGTCTTAACTGCTGAGCCATCTTTCTAGAACCCACTTTATTTACTCAAAAATAATTGATATAAGTTATTCACAGGAAACGGATGGAGCTGGAGACCATGGTATTAAGCAGAAGGGGTGATGGGAGGTGACAGAAGAAGGCATGGGTAAATATGGTAAAGGACCCTGATAAACTTAACGAAAGCATCACAAGATCCATCACTTTGCACAAGGAGCACATGCTAAAGGATTTCTCGAAAGGTGATGGTAACAGAGAAAGAAACTGCATTGGGCCGGAGCCACCAGTGTCCCCAGAGAATCGTCCCCTGGTGAAGCAACTGGATTTACCTGACCTTCTCTTCTGTGTGTAGAGTGGTTGTGACAGCATGCATAAGACCTCAAGCTAGACAAAATCCCAGCATAGATGGGGAGATGGGCATGAATCCCATGGGAGCCGGGAGGGGGGGGTGAGCTGTGAGCAGGGAGTCAGTTTTCCTTAAGGTGTGTAGCCCGTGGTAGGTTGAGCAAGCTCAGCAGATGGTCACACACTCGAATGTGTGGACAACACAATTCGTACTGGATAGAAGGAAGAGATGAGGAAGGGGAAAGCCATGATTGTAAGGGTAGAGAAGGAGGTGGAGTTTGGGAGGGTTGGGGGGAGGGAGGGTTGGGGGGAGGGGAAGGGTATAATTAAAATACATTGTATGAAATTCTCAAAGACTTAATAAAAAAACTGAAGAAAAGGGACTGGGGAGATGGCTCAGTGGTTAAGAGCACCATCCACTCTTCTGGAGGACCTGGATTTTGTTCCCAGTGATAGTTCACAACTATCTGTAACTCCAGTTCCAGGGAATCTGACCCTCTTCTGGCCTCCATGGATGCTGAGCACATACATGGTGCATACACACACAGTCAGGCTGAATATCCCCATACACACATAAAAGCAAATAATTCTTATTTTTATAAAGTAGTAAGAAAAAAAAAAAAGAAATGTCCTCCTTCGGTGGTTGAAAAAGGATTTTGCAAGAGGTGATACAGTTCCCAAAGGTGAGTGGATCCATCCCCCCTTGTGTGCCTTGTGTCCCTGTGCTCCTGTGCCCCTGTGCCCCTGTGCCCCTGTGCCACTGGGCAGATACTCACCAGCTACTTGGAGTAGCACGCTTGTCTCTCTCCAGTAGTCCCCCTCCTGGAAGCGGCACCAGTACTGACCATCGTCACTTGGCTGGACCTGGCGAATCTTCAACGCCACACTGCCCTCTTCAGTGCTGTCCTCCATCCACTCTGCCCGGCCTCCGTACCCCTCCATTGGTAGCCCAGTCACCTCAGCTCCATCCCGATACACAATCACAGGCATGTCAGGGTCGGAGCGGTACCACCTCACCTCCATGTGTGCCGTGGTCCTCTTGGGGAGGAGCTGACACGTTAACAGGGCATCTTCCCCGACTTTGGCCATGATAGGGAGGTTAGGACTGACCACTCTGAAGTCATCTACAAAACAGTGAAAGAGGAAACAGAGAGGCAAGCCAGAGGACCAGGATGCTCGCTCCGAGTAGCCAAGGTGCGGGAACTTGTTAACAGAAAGCAGGAAAGTATTTAATGTCGATGTTTCAGAGAATTAAAACATGGAAAGCTGCACATCTTCTGGTTAAAAATAAACTGTATGTGTTCTAAAATTTAAAATCTTGAGCGTGAATATATGTGACCAGTTGGGAGGCAATTCCACAGTTAATGAGCTTTGGGGATCTGGATTTTTTTTCTTTAAAGTGTTTTATTTCTAATTGTGCACATTTGTGTGGGTACACACATGTATGTGCAGACAAGAAGAGAGGATCCTGTTCCCTGGAGCTGGCCATCGGCAGTAGGTGCTGGGAACTGAACTTGGATCTCTGGGAGAGCTTTCTGTACTCTTAGCTAAGCCACCTCTCCAGTCCTGAGTTTTACAGGCTTAAACCACCCATCTTTAAGCAACCACATCTCTGGGGTTCACTCCCAGATAAATTAATATGTGAGTTGATGCGTCCATGGGGACTTTATCTTGATTCTGGAGTCATTTTGAGTTTAGGTAAATAGCGAAGCCACTGGGTCCTTCCACCTTCCTGGGTCACTCATCCCAGCGAAGGAGCTGACTTGGTTTGTTTGTTTGTTTTTTTCTTTCCTCCCGGAGAAGGCAAGAGTCCAGTAAATAGCAAATGTGGGTTTCACTAAAGTGTCTCATGGTGGGTTGGAGGCAAGGCTTGCCTAGAAAGTTTGAGTCTTCTGATCAAATTTTAAGTCATATTTTTTGATATCTGAACATCAAAGATATGTCTGACAATTCTGTATGCTGGGATGTTTGAGAATTTCGTGCCGCGGGTACCCATTCTTCTTTTGTAGTCCTGGCACTGGGGAGGTGAAGGCAGGAAGGATCAGGAGGTCAAGGTCATTTGGGCTACCAGGCAAGTTAGAGGCCAACCTGGGTAGGCCCAAAATCCCGTGTAGGGAGGAGGAGGGAGTGGAAGCTTAGCAGGGAAAAGCATTTGTAACCAAACCTGAAGACCAGGGTTCAAGTCCCAGGACCCACACAGTGAGGCGGAGAACCAGCTTAGGCAAATTGTTTTCTGACCCTCACATGCAAGCTGCAGGGTGCACACCCCCATACAATGTACATGCATTTGCCCCCCATACACACCACACACACACACACACACACACACACACACACACACACACGAAACATTAAAAGCTAATAACATAAAAGTAGTCATAAAGGTCCTCTTGACTCAGATTTAAGATACTGCTCAAGATTCTCTCCAGTACTCAGAGATCTGTGTCTTTGGCTGGTGGGATTACGTGTGCGGTCTTCCCCGCAGTGTTGAGTATTGTGTGAAAACTGAGCATGCTCCGGCTACAGATCCCAGTTGCGCTTCCCAGGTGACTTTCAGTGCTGCCTAAAGTTGTTTCTCGCACCCAGGAGGTGAGCAACTTAGTCAAGAAGCTTTCCCAAGCTGGGGGTTGGGTGGGTGGGTGGGGGAGGGGGTGGGTGGGTAGGGGAGGGAGGTGAGTGGGTAGGGGAGGTAGGGATGAAAAGGCCAGTGTGAGCCTGCACCCCTTTGTACTGCACTGTCAGGTTGGGTTTGAGACTGCATTTTAGTTCCGCGGGGCATGACAGTGAGCAGAAAGGGGTGGGGTGGGGAAGGACCCTACCTGGGTGCTTTATAGTCAGCAGGACGAAGAGGAAGGAGGCAGCCACGCCAGATAGACTATACCGTGGGCAATCCGCCATCCTCCCTGGGGTAAACACAGAAGAAATGCAGCTGTGATTCCCCACCACGCCCCGCAGTTTCTGCATTGGTTTTTGTTTGTTTTGTTTTGTTAACTTGACACAAGCTAGAGTCATCTGAGAAAAGGGGTCCTAACTGAGGAACTGCCTCCATCAGATTGGCCTATGGGCACATCCGTGGGGGAATTTTCTTGATTAACGATTGATGGGAAAGGACCCAGCCCATTGCGGGCAGTGCCACCCCTGGGCAGGTGGGCTTGCATGATATAAAAAAGCAAGCTGAGTGAGCCGCAGAGGACAAGCCAGTAAGTGTTGCTCCATGGTCTCTGCCTCAGTGCCTGCCTCCAGGTTCCTGTCTTGATTTCCCTTCCTAGTGGACTGCCAGCTGTAGGATGAAATTATCCCTTTCTTTCCTGGGTTGCTTTTGGTCTTGACTTTTATCACAGCAATGGCTATGCTATCTTAATAAACAATTAGCACCAAACCTGTCATCCTAGATCATGGTCTGGCCCCGTTCTTTTCAGTTCTTGATCACAGCTGACTCCCTCACTCACATTTGAGCTCTCACTATGGGGCTACATTGTACGTTATCTCAGGTCTCACTTAGTCCAGCTGGCTTCTTGAAGTCCTTCCTCTACCCCTTGTGAATCCTGATATTGAAATTCCGTACACCAGGAGGCAGGTACTGAAGAGGATGAGGCAGGACAATGTCCGGTTTGAGGCCAACCTGAGCTGAAGGAAGTTTTTTGATTGGAAAGAAAAGCAGTCCTGAGCTAAAGAGACAATGATGTTAAAAAGAGGAAAAACTCAGCTTGTTGTGGTAGCTCACTATAAGCTCAGCACCCAGAAGGCTGAGGCAGGAGGATTGCCATGTGTTGGAAGCCAGCACTGGCTATAGAGTGGGAGCCTGTCTCAAAACACTACTCTCTAAAAAATGTGCAGTGGGGATCAAGAGGAAGTAAGAGCCATTTCCTGACAGGATGCAGGCTGTGCGTAGGCTCTACCTACTTCCTCATCTTAGTTGACTCCTCCCCACCCCCCCACTCCCATGTCCATCCTTCCTGAGAGACTCGCCAAGCCACTCACCTGTTGCTCTTTCCTTTAGGGTGAAATGGAGGTTGTTGTTCTCACCCAGCCACAGGTGTGTCCTTCATTCACATAGCAGGTGTCTAAGGACGGGAGTGCACAGTGACTGGAGACGGAGCAGCCAAGGAAAGTGGAACTGTCTCTGGCTTGCGTGAAGGAAGATTTGAATGGTGTCAACCTGGAGGCAGAGTCAAGTCCCCGAGGGTCACTCTAAAACGAGGCTCCAGCCAGAATAGCACATTTACCTTCTGCTCATTGAGACATGCTCAGAAGCGAAACTCAGAAGGCAGGTGGACTTTGGGCTCTGTTCTGATTCATCTAGCCTTCTGGGCACAGTGATAACGCTGACCCTTATCTCCTCAGAGCACCAGCACTCAGGCTGGACCCTGCTCCATGCCCTGTCCAGCAGGTAGGTGACCTGCTATCTGGTAGTGACCTACATCATGGCTACTTTGTCCTCCCCTTCAGCTTGCTGAACATCTATGATTCCCCATCTAGGGCCAAGCTCCCTCACAACATGGAGTCTGTGGACCCTCAGAGTGCAGAGCATGACTGTCTATCAGAAACTCAACCTTCACCCTACTGAGCAGAAAACCAAGTCTAGGAGGCGATGTTCCCTCCCTGAGACCAGAGCATCAGGCCAAGGTGCCTGTGTGTTTTTTCTTTGTTCTTTCTCTTTTACTGGAAAACAAAGGCTTCACCCAAGAAATTTAATAAGCTTTCTGATATAGTGTGTGGGTACAATGAACATGGCTGCTGATGGAGGGCCTTGGGCACCCCCTGTTATGTGCTCTTCTTTCTTCAGCCCTTCCTTGGGGTTCCCCTAAATTCTCTTTCACACTATTGAGGGGTCTCTACATCCACTTTCAAGAGCTGGGAAGAGCAGTGTTAACTTATTTAGAAGAATGTTCTTCATCGTAACAGCGTAACAGCAAAGCCTGCAAGGCACCACTTGGTTCGAGGTGCTTTTCCCGCACTCTTCCCTCTCAGGATTAGGGAATCCTGCTCCATCCAGCTTGACGCTTCTGGTCTTGATGAAGGCGGTGAGTCTAGGGGAGGTCCCACAGTGCGGGATGGGAGGTTAAAGGACTAGATGTTGAGAAGGATACAAGGGCTCAGAATAGAAGGGTTGCTCCCTGTCTGTGATTTTTTTTTTTTTTTGCTTATTTTATTTTGCTTTTGGGGTTTTGTTTTGTTTTGTTTTTCTTTTGTTTGAGACAGGGTTTCTCTGTGTAGCCCTGGCTGTCACTGAACTCACTCTGTAGACCAAGCTTGCCTCGAACTCAGAGATCCACTTGCTACTGCCTTCAGAGTGCTGGGATTAAAGGTGTGCACCACCACCGCCTGGCTTTGTAATGGTTAGTTTTAGTTGTCACCTTGACTCAATGTAGAGTCTCCTGAGAAAGGACTCCCTGTAACTAATTTTTTTCAACGTCTATTTTTAATGATGGTTCTTAAATGCTTTAACCCCCATTCTAGACCATTACCCACCGGGGGGGGTGGAAAAGAAAGAATGTGGGGGGAGTGGACCTGTTTAGAGATGGTTCTTTGGAGCAAATCCCATCTGTGTTGTCAGGCACAGGTTGGCAGTGGCAGCTCGATCCACTTGCAAACACTTCTCAGCTACACCAGCAGTGGGTTTGGTAGGGTCAGGAGAGCAAACATGAATAGGCACCAGTTGCACTACCTAATGAGACAGCACAAGTCAACAGGAGGGACCCAGAGGGTGCCAGGAAAAGTCCTTGGCTGTGTCTCTCTCTCTCTCAGCAAAGTGAAGATGAGAGACCCAAAAAGCATTGCGCAGCTAACTCTATAAGCAAGCCAAGCTCCGCCTCCACCACTGTCTGCCAAGTTCTATTTATACCCTCCAAGCCACGTTTCTTCCATGGGTCATGCGTGGCCTCAGCACGTGCATCTGTCGCAGCTGACATCACTCTGCCAATCCGTCCAAATCCGAGGAAGTGGCAAGAAACTGCAGCACGAGAAGTTTCTTGGTGCAATTCTCTTTATGGAGTCCAGACAAATGCAGCTCAACTATGCAATGTAAGGCAAACCAATACATGTGTGTTGTTTGCAAAGAATCCTTCATCAAGTGTCCTTTCACATGCTTGCCTTAACAGAACATCCTTTCACTTATGTCGATTCAGCGAAATATTCCTTCACATGTTTGCTCTAGCAAAACACCATCCAACACTTTCCAAAGAATCCTTAAGTTTCCACTTCAGCTCCCCAGGAAGAATTGCATAAGTGGGGTTGATCTGTGAGGGAATATCTTAGTCAGGTTAACAGAGGTGGGAACATTAAGTTCTGAATTTGAGAGTCCTCATTTCATAGACTGGGTCATGAGCTGCACAAGAGTGGAAAGGTAGGGTGAGACGAGCAGGCACTCACAAGAACAGAGCAGCCATGACATCACAAGATCAGAGCAGCCATGACATCATAAGATCAGAGCAGCCATGACATCATAAGATCAGAGCAGCCATGACATCACAGGAGCAGAGTACCCGTGACAGCCCAGGAATCCTTGGCCAATCTGGCTTTCAAAGAAAGGCCTTTCAACAGAGATTGACCACTTGAAGTTCCTTAGAATTAAGGAGAGCTAAAAGTCTAAAGAAATCAGTAGTCGGGGCAGAGAGAGGGGAAGAGGAAGGGAAGAGAAGGGATATATAGAGGGAGGGAGGGAGGGAGGGAGGGGCAGACAGAGACAGAGAGGTCAGTGATACTCAACACTTCCAGATGTTTAAGTTGCAGACTGGTCAGTTCTTAGCTCTGGCATCAGTCTGTCACCTGCAGAACTCTTTGCATTGTCAGTGTGAGTGCTTCTGCTTGGATGGAGGATGGGGGGAGGGTATCCTGGACCTCAGGAGCCCAGGGTCCACACAGCTCTGAAGGGAGAAGGTGTCCCAGTGGAAGGAAATCCTGAGGCATGGAGGACCAGGAACCACACAGCTTTGAGGAGGGTCAGTGTCCCAGTGGAAGGGCATCCTGAGACAGGAGACCACAGGAACCACACAGCTCTGAGAGGAAGCCTCCTGAGCAGAGGCACTGCAGCTCCCAGGGGAGGGTCTCCCCAGTGAGCTCAGGAGCTCAGGGGTCTCAGGCCAGCACCGTCTCTTCACTTTTTCTCTTCATTGCTTCTTTTCTTTTTGGCTTTTTCCCGATGCCTCCCAAGTGTGTGCGCCACCACGCCCAGCTCACTTAAAATCTTAATTTACTTTCAAATTGACTTTATGAGAATTTACAAGTCTGAATCACTCACCAGTTATTGTTTTCTGAAAGTGATAAAACTGATTTTTCCGCAGATACAAGCAAGGAGCTTCATGTGGGGAATCGAGGGGACCACAGGGTGTGCATCAATCCTTTAAACTCTCCAGGATCAGAGAACTAGACTCCAGGCCAATGCTTAATTTCTGTTCCTAGAAATATGAACTCATGCCCAGCTGCTTGTAATTTTCAGACACAGCATCCCATGAGGTACGAGCCTCCAGGAGTTCTGGGCGCTTGACTTGTCCAGTCAGGGTCAGTCAGGCTATTTGTCCTCTTCCACTGATCCTGGAATTTCCAGCCTGGACTCTGGACCAGTTGGGATACTGTCTAACGGGAATCAGCCAACCCCGTCTTTCAAAGCTGATTGCTGAGGCACTGTGTGAAGAAGATGTTCTCCCAGAGGAAGAAACCGGGGAAGTGCGACCTTCAACATTTCAGATGTTTGGGTTCATGTCACTCTGGGAATAAGAGGAGCATCCTAGTGTTGACAAAAATAAAAACAAAAATTAAGCTCACTGGGAACTACTAGTCCCAGCATTTGCATCGTTGAAACCCACCTCGTTCTTATGGGGTCCCTTCCCCTGGTTATTATCTTGATCCACCAGGCCTTGTGGCTCCATCTCTGCGAAATGCAACCCAATGATGAAGTTTCACGAATGGCCAGTAGATGGCGGATTTGTCAAGACAAGATGCTAGTGTTTCAAGGTGGCACAATTTGGATAAGGTCTGAAGAGCTGCTCTCCAAAGCCTCACTAATATTGCTCAATCCATCATTCAATCAAATTAACTTTTTTTTTTTTTTTAGCAAACTCAATTCAGAGCCTGGGGGATGGAAGAAGGAGCAAAAAAAAAAATTAGCTGCTGTCACCAACTATGTCAAGTCCCCTAAGGACCCCAGAGGAATCCTAAGACCAAAGCTTTGTTGGCAGTTGGGAAGATAGAGCGACAGGGAGAGGCTCTTTGTTAACCTTAAAGCTGCTGTCACGTTTCCTTTCCCGGCTCTATTAAAGCACACCTCAAAAAGTGAATAACTCTTCTCTCAGAGTTAGCCGAAATGTGCAAGTAGATAGATGACTCAGATGTGAATATTCCAACTGTCCAAAGGCCTCAGAGGAGGGGTCAAGGGCATCAAAACCAACCAACTGCTGAAACCAATAGCTTTCCCACACACCATCAACAGATTTCCTAAGGAGGAAATTGTGAAAGGAGCCCAATAGCCACAATTCTCTGCAAACACACATACACACACACACACACACACACACACACACACATACACACACATACACACACACACATACATACATACACATACATACATACACACACATACATACATACACACACATACATACATACACACACATACACACATACATACATACACACACATACATACATACATACATACACACACATACACACACACACACACACACACACACACACATATATATATATATATATACACACACACACACATATTTGCTGGTGCCCTGTAACTGTGCCTCAGCCAGATGGAAATCACAAGTTCAAAGTTGACAAGGGCTTCAGAGACAGTTCTAAACCAGCCTAGATGAGATCCTGTCTCAGGATTATACAGTTTTACACTAGGCTTATAATTCAATAATGGGGATTTCCCTGGTGTGCGATGAGGCCCTAAATTTAATCCATAATATTCAAATAAATAAATTAAATGAAAAGAAAAAGAAACTGAAGAAGAGACAGAAAGGAAAACACTTTCCACATTCATTGTTTGGAAGAACTAATATTGTCAAAATGTTCTATTATAGGGAATTTAGTGGCTCAGTGTTGTCTCTGTTAGAATAACAATGGCATTCTTCACAGAGCTATAGAAATCAATCCTAAAATTTACACAGAAAAATGAAAGACCTCCAGAGTCACGGCAATCTAGAGCAAGAGCAGATGGGGATATGATGTTGAGCAGCTCGGCTGTCGGGGGAGAGGGAGAAGGGAAGCTAAAATGGAAGAACTTGGACCAAACAAACATAAAGTGCACTGAAGCCCCAGAACTGATCTGGGTCCAGAGTGGATGCGCTCAGGGTGGCGGAGCTGTGGGAGAATGAAGACAGAACTGATCTGGGTCCAGAGTGGATGCGCTCAGGGTGGCGGAACTGTGGGAGAATGAAGACAGATGACCGGTAGAGGATACGGGTATAGATGATAGTCATGTTCATATAATTCAGTAATCTTTAGATGACTCCCATTTGCCTCTAAGGCTCAGTTCTCCCACCCTGAACACAGAGTTTTGAGTGTGGACACAAGCTGTGTGGTTTGGGTGGCAGAGTACAATGGACCCGTGTCATGTGGTGAGCCAGCTGTCACAGGCTTGAACATTGGGCAGCAGGCATTGGTGACATCCTCAGCAGATGATGTTCCCTCGTGTCCTTTGGGCTTTGTTGAAACTATGACATCAGTGGGACTTCCCAGAGGCCACTGACCACTTTAGGTTAAAAGTCGACCCTGTCTCTACCAGCCTTAAGCTATACTTCTTGTAACACATTCCATTCTGTTTTCTGGAGGAACCAATGACAGTGGCTCACCACGGATTAATGTCACCAAGGATACATCATTCAGGTGGCTTCAGAAATCCCCTCAGACACACAGGAAGCTATACTTTGGGAGAACAGGAAACCACAAACGGTGTGCTAGAGACTTCTCCCCATCACGGAGAAGGGGAACTGAAAGTCATTCTCTGAAGTCCACTTTAATCATCTCATGAGCAGAACCAGTCAGCACACAGGAACTAGGCAGCGTCATAAGTTGCTAAGTAGCGCTGTGTATTTAGAAGTCCCTTAAACTTACCATACACTTGCCAAGAACATGGCATTAAGAAGCTAGCAAAACCCATCTTGATGATAATGGATTGAACTTCTGAACCTTTAAATCAGCCCCAATTAAATAGTGTCCTTATAAGAGATGCCTTGGCCCTGGTATCTGCTCACATCAGTAAAACCCTAAGACAAATGATGAAATTAAGATGAAAGGAAAAATAAAGATTGAGAAATGATTAAAAAAAAAAAAAAGCTAGCAAAAGATAGGTGCAAAAATTGTGTTGGCTGGATCTGGCTCTGAAACAGGAGGTCAGCCCGCACCATAGAATTGTTGCATCAACCTCTTGACCCCGGGATGATCCTGTTAGTGATCTGGGGGTTGGTATAAGATGCCTTACTTAGCCCCTGGTACGATCTCACCATCAGCAGCCAAGGGGATGGCTGCCCTCCTGGTCCATCGGGGTCTTTGTTGTACTATGTTGAAGATTCACCAAACCACTAATTCAGCCCCAGATGGGAAACCTAGCTGCTTGGTGGCTTCTCTTTGGCTTTTAGCCCTTTCTGTCTGTAAGTAAATATTTTTCTTTATTTTAAACAACGTTTCCAGAAACAAGAGATATAAAACCTCCTAATTTTCAGGAACCTCTATGGAGAATCTCAAAATACACTTTTGGTTTAAGACTTTAATCCTTATAAGATGGGGAGAGAGCTTCCACTGCCCATTGACCTAGGCTACAGGGTGGTACAGCTGTCCTGTGGGCATTGACTTACTGCTCCCCAGGGAATAAGCTGTGCCCAAGCTATTCTTTAGAAGATGTGACCTCCACATCCATGCCCAGATTCACCTTCAGGTCCTAATCTGGCTAGAGATCCTCTCTAGGCCATGACACATATAGGAGGACCCTGTACAGCCCATGGTTTCTCATGATCGCTACCCATTTTCCAGAGGTGCCCCAACTCTCTCTGGTCTTGGGAGCTTTGGGACTCAGTTTATTTTCCAATGCCCTCAGAAAACAGCATTTGCCAGTGGCCCTGGAACCTTGGGCTGAACTGACCATGTTGGGGTCTAGCTCACTGCGAAAGGAGATACATCCGGCAACATTCTGTTACCAGAGTCCGGGCATTCTCCATTGCCTGCTTGTTCAGTTTCTCTTTAGATTATTCACTGTCCCTTGGAAGCAGTCTTCCCAGCCTCCACACTCAGAGGCGCAAATCCCCATGTTTCTTGTTAGCGATTTTAATTTACCCGGGCCGCACTGGCGCCTTTCAGATGCGGCTTAGAGTGGGACATGAGAGTCTGTATTTTACCAACATTCCCAAACTCTTGAAACTTTTTGTCCTGTTTGTCTATAGGCTTTATTATTATTTTTGTTAATAAGGGGAAAAATTTCTTCTTGAAGAAAATTGTTTCTTGAAACGTTAAGTAGAAACTCTGATACTAAATAGGACCTGGTTGCAAGAGACCTTTACCTAGCAACAGATGTGTCAGTCTGAAACATTTTTCTGATTGGTTAAAAGTCAAGTGCTTTGGATTTTAATCCCTTTTAGTTCTCGATAATTCTGCCTCAGTCTGTGATTGCTTCTGAACCCACCAAACACCCAGGAAGAAAATGGCCACAGTTGGAGCCCTGGTGTTAAGATTGTTCTTCATTGCTGTTCTGATGAGCTCCCAGAAGTCATGGGCTATCAAAGGTAAGTGCTAAGAAAACCGACACCAAGGCAGTAGACTGTGTGAGGCGTTGGAGAAATGAACATGGGCATAGAAAGGGCAGTCTTTGAAATGAAAAAGTAAGAATGGCAGGCACCATGTAAGTCTAAATCTGAAGGTAGTCGGGCAGCTATAGTTCAAGGGAAAATCTTTCTACTGAAGTGAAATGACTCAGGCATAGTTGAACAAACAAAGGCACATGCTGCTGAGAGCTGCCATCTCTCCAGAGGTCAGACATTTGGGGATATGGGAAAGTAGCTTTCAGTAGGCACCAACCAGTCTCAACCCCGGGTTTTATTTTTTCTTTCTGGAACATTGGAAACATTAATAATTGGAAACCTCATGCAAGTTTGTGAAGATCAAGTGAGAGAATGTATGAGAAGCCCTCAGTGCTGTTCCCGTCTGAGTATCCTGTTCACATCAGTCCTGTTGTATTTAAACATGGACACTGTATTTAAGATCACTAGAAAGAGAGGACACCACCCCACTCCAAATCTACCCAAGAGGGAGGGCAGGCACACTGATGTGAGGTGCACTTAGTTGACTGATACTTGGGGCGGTTGTAGCTGTGACAGCCCCTTCCTGTGACACAGCAGATGCTACAAGATCTGTGGTCACCACTACCGAGTTCTAGCTACCAGAGAGCAGAGACATAAGTGGAGGTTGCAATCATCTCCAAAGCAAATATTTTGTGCTGATGTGGGAAAGGGTTCTGCATCCTGAGCAACCCTGTGGACAAGAAAGGAAGAAAGGAAGGAAGACGGGCAGAAAGGAAATGAGAAGAGTGGAAAGCCAGCTCCAGTCGCACAAGAGCAAGTCTGAGCTTGTACTGCCCGAGGAGGTCTTAGAGAGGCAGATGCTCTTCCTGTGCAGCAGAGCTGGAGGAATGAGGAATATAGAACATACATTTGCGCATAAAGACAATCATAAAATAAATCTCTTGACTCAACATTAAAATCGGTCATCTTATTCCTAAAGACAGCACAGAAGCCCTCATCTCATCTTCCTTGCTGTTGGTAATCCTCCCTGTCAATCATAACAGACCATGTCCCATAGACGCAGTCCCAGTCGAAGGAGTGGTTAGATAAAGGTCTAGTTTCAAAGTCAACCCAGCTATGCCCCTTCTCAAAGATGTAGACTTGGGATGAGGATAAGCGATCCCGAGCATTGCAGGGTCTCAGTGTCAATCTCCTGAGTGCCTCGGGCACCACTTATGCCTCTAAGGGTTACTGCTTAAAGGACTTTGTAACCAAACATTGTCATCAGAGTTTGTCAGGTCTGGTGAGGTTCTGCAAGTTCTTGTCTCAGACCTATCCTGATAGAATGGGACTCAGCAAAGGTAGACGAGGAAACTCCCATGTTAAGTTGACAGTGATCTGCTCAGTTCACAGAGTAAGCAAGAGGATCAGGTGTCACAACTGTAATTAGTTCCCAAGGTCCCAAAGGATCCTTTCAAATAATACTTCTCTACTCAGAGAGTACAGTGCCAGGATAAAAAAAAAAGCTCCTGTGTGCTGACCCAAGCTACTTAATCCCCACATAACAGGGAGCAAGGGAAGTTTCTTTCTGATGCACTGTAGCCAGATTTCTAAAGTCATGAAGTCATTAAATACCCACTCAAATATGTTTCCTGAATCAACCTGCCTCTCCAAGGCCCAAGGGACAGTGCAGGAGAGGGGACAGAAAGAACATGTGAGCCAGAGGATGGGGGGGGCTGTGAGAGATACTGTCTTCCAGACATGCCATGCCATTGCACACATGAATGAACTTGCAGTGGTTGCAGTTATATGCACAAGACCTTCCCAGGCCAGCTAAACGATGTAGCAGGATGGGAGAGGGGCTCTTGAGAGACTGTTTACAGTTGATGGCTACAGATGGAGAGTATGTGTTTCTGGGGGTTGCCACTGGTTGGTGGCTCATGCTGGAGTGCACATCTGGACAACAGTTGGCTTGGTGCTGACAAAGAAGGTTACGTTGAAGGCTGTGTCTTGCAGCCCCATCCATTCATCCTCTAACACACACAGCTCCCTTCTTTCTCACCTGCCTGCTTTGCTCAGTATGGATGTCCATCACCCAGACCCTGTTTCTTCCCTAACTCCCATTCTATGCTCTTCCATCCACCTTGTCCCAGTCACCGTCCATCCCTGCCCACCCAAATGGCTCTGGGTTCTTCATCTTCTTCTTCCATCTCCCTCCCTAATCCTCTTTCCTTTGTTTTCAGAGGAACACACCATCATCCAGGCAGAGTTCTTTCTTTCCCCAGACCAAAGCGGAGAGTTTATGTTTGACTTTGACGGTGATGAGATTTTCCATGTAGACATTGGAAAGTCAGAGACCATCTGGAGACTTAAAGAATTTGCAAACTTTGCCAGCTTCGAGGCTCAGGGTGCATTGGCTAATATAGCTGTGGACAAAGCCAACCTGGAGATCATGAAAAAGCGTTCCAACAACACTCCAGATGCAAACGGTACCGCCTCTCCTCTCTCCTCCCTCCTTCCAGATGTGGGAAGTCAGCTTTAAATAGACACTTTGGCAATTTCTATAAGAGTGTAAGAAGGTCTTGCTTGCCCTTCTAAGACCTAAGTTTGCTCAGCATAGCAAATCTAATTCTCAGGTCACAGGCCCAGGGACTTTAGAAGTTCGTTACTTTTCTTTCTTTTCCCCATTGTTGTAGTCTTGGTTTATTCATTGATTATCATTTATGAAAGCACTGACTTGAGTCTATAGAGGGGGAGTGAGAAACTGGGATGGGGGTATAGGTGGACTGGTTGGGTAGTTGGATACCTCATACCTCAATACTGGCTCCAAAATGTCATATCTGGGAATAGGGTCACATGCCACTCAGGGGTTCAGAGTCCTGAAGTAGCATTGTAGCACAGGCCAGCATGGGAAGAGCAGAAGAAGCTGAAGGAATGAAAGCTAACTTATGCCATGTTCCCCACAGTGGCCCCAGAGGTGACTGTACTCTCCAGAAGCCCTGTGAACCTGGGAGAGCCCAACATCCTCATCTGTTTCATTGACAAGTTCTCCCCTCCAGTGGTCAATGTCACCTGGCTCCGGAATGGACATCCTGTCACCACAGGCGTGTCAGAGACAGTGTTTCTTCCGAGGGACGATCACCTCTTCCGCAAATTCCACTATCTGACCTTCCTGCCCTCCACAGAAGATTACTATGACTGTGAGGTGGACCACTGGGGCTTAGACGAGCCTCTGCGGAAGCACTGGGGTAGGGTGCTGCTGTTACTTCACTTTCAGGCATCCCGTTTCAGTGCTGGATTCTGGACAGTACAGGGATGGGAGCACAGCTCACTGTTAGAGTAATGGCCTCACAGGTGTGGGGCTTCAAGCTCAATTACCAGCATTACAAACTAAGAGTTCACAGTGTTTCATAACACTGACTACAATGTATACACCTTGGTTCTCTTGTAAAGCACATTCATTCGTTTTTTTGAAAGAAAGACTATGCATGTGGGTGTTTTGCAAATGTGTACGTCTATGCACCATTTAAGTGCCTTGGTGCCCTCAGAGGTCAGAAAAAGGTGTCATATCCCCTGCACCTGGAGCTATGTGCAGTTGTAAGCTGAAATATGGATACTGCAAATGAAACCCAGGTTCTCTGCAAGAGCAGCCAGTGTTAACGAATAAGTTGTCTCTCCAGTCCCAGAACACACTTTCTTTCTTATATTGGCCACTGATACTATTTCCTGCAACATAACTGACATCTCCTCTGATTTATTTTCCCCAGAGTTTGAAGAGAAAACCCTCCTCCCAGAAACTAAGGAGAATGTTGTGTGTGCGCTTGGGTTGTTTGTGGGTCTGGTGGGCATCGTCGTTGGGATTATCCTCATCATGAAGGGTATTCAAAAACGCAACGTTGTAGAACGCCACCAAGGAGCCCTGTGAGATACCTGGAGGTGCGTTAGATGTGCTCAGAGACTGAAAGATGTGTGACTATCTGGGAGAGGAAAGCACGGTGTGGTGCCTTTAAGAGAAGGGTGTGAGGGTAGTGGTGTCTCTTAATTCCTTTTGTTGAAAAAGTTGAGCTTTGAGATCAGATGCCACCCAAACCTTCAGGATCTGGGATCCCTTCCTAGGGTGTTCCTAGACCAGTTGTGAGTCTTGGAAATTTTCTTCAGCTCCCAAGACTGATGACTCACACAAGAACACTGCTTCCTTGTGGCATGGGAGAGTTAGTCTCAAGGCTCAGGCATTTGGACCTTCCGGGTCTTAAGGCATCAGCCATAACTCCAGAGTCTAAAGCCTTTGGAGTTAGGCTCTTGGATCTATGGCATGAACTGGAAATCTCCTGAGTCCATAACTAGTATTGATCCTTTAGTCTGAAAGATGCTTCTAAAGGGATCCAGAGGAGACAATGAATGTTGTCCTTCATGCAAAATAAGGTTTGGGGTTCATGTTGGGAACTCAAATCCACATTTAAGGACTTTTTCATAGTCACATGACCAAGAGGGACCAGGAATGAAGATGAAGGCTCTCAGTCCTTACTGTAACTTCCCTGATAATTCTGTGTGTCCCACCACAGGTGATGCCTTCGGTTAAAGTTCAGTGAAGAAACTTGCTGTGACGGAATCTGAGACTACTCCTTTCAGTTGTTCATCTCAGCGGAGACCTCATCTTCTGCAGTTTCCAGCCTTAAGCCTCAAGAATGGCAGCAGGTTCTCTGGTCTAATGTCTGGCTGGGCTTTTCCACCTCCCACCTGTATCTATATTCTGTCTTCCACCATTTATAGTAATTCCTCTGTGACAAATATCACAAAGTTCTTCCTCTGCTGTGGAACTTTCTGAGAATGGAGTCATCTTCTCCAAACTGTGTTCTTGTTTTCTACAAATAATAAACACCTTGGGTTGTGAAGTGTTATTTGTGCCTGAGCCAGTTCTTGGTGGAGAGGAGGGCCCTGAGGAGTGTGTGTACCTCCCCCATGTCTGAATATTGAGTACCTTTTACAAAGTCTGGGATTAATCAGAAACCCAGACTCACTAGGGTTTTAAGCTTCTGCAGATATTATTGCTTAAAGACATGTCCATCTGGTAAAGCACAGAGTGGAGCTGGAGTTGCTGTACAGCAGACTCTGGATTGACGTGTGTTGGAGTGTGTGTGTGTGTCGGGGGGGGGTAGGTGGAATGGGATATGAGAGTGAATGTGACCCTTTCCTCCTCCATTTCCCTTTTTGTGAAATCCTCAAAGAAAGTTGATGAGATTCTGGATGCTAAGAAGAAAAAAATTAACTAGACACAGTATATGTGTATGTGTGTGTGCGCATGTGCATGTGTGTATGTGCGTGCAGGTGTGTGTGTGTGTGTGCGCGCGCGCGCGTGTGTGTGTGTGTGTGTGTGTGTGTGTGTGTGTGTGTGTGTGTGTGAAGATGCCATGAATTCTGAAAGTGTGAGCAGGTGGTTGGGGGATCATGGGAGAATCTGGATGGTAGAGGGAATTGTGGAAATGATGTAATGATACAAATTCAGTACACTTGCTTATGTATGAACTCCCCAAAAAGATATTTTTTTAAAGGAAAGAATGAGAATTATTATTTGGCTCTTGAGATGGCTTTTCTGCTTATCCTTAGAAGAACAAATCTCAAAAGTGAGGGCCTGTCCTTGGGTAAATAATGACAATGACAGAGCAGGGGCGATTGTGGGCAGAGCTGGCAGCATACTGAGAGATCCACAAGTTACAGGATGCTGGTACTGACCAGAGACCCCACTGCAACATCCTTTGCATTAGGAAATGGCCAGGGGACACTGAGGACCAGGCCTGGGTTCTATGGCATAGTCTCAGGTTTCAGATCCTCTACACTGGCTGATGGTGAAATTAAGGAAGTGGTTAGCTTGGATTCAGAAATAGGTCAGTGGAGTCAGGCTGGTGAAGGTCTTCCTCAGTCCCTCCTTCCAGCCCCAGGGGCTCTGCTTCCAGGTTTGGTCCACTTAGCTTCCTTTCTGTCACCATGACTAACACTCTGACAAAAGCAACTGATGGAAGATGGAATTGATTGGTTGACAATTCCAGATTCCAGCCATATCTGCAGTAAAGTCAAGGCAGAAGCACCAGAGCATTCCATGCACATTCAGGAGCAAAGAGAATGAAGGCTTGCACAATAGACATGCAGAGTCAAAAACAGAGAGAATGGATGCTTGGAATACAGACACACACAGTCAAGAGCAGAGAGAATGTCTGCTGCTGTGTGGGCACTGAGGTATTGAGAAAGTATTAGAGACTAAATCCAGAGACATCAATCTATGTAGAAAAGCCAGAGTGTTTCAACATTTGAGAATCAGTTAATGTAATTCGTACTAATTGAGAGATGGATGTAAAACAACACTTGTTCACCCACATAAACTCATAAAAGGGATGGTGGTAGACTTTGGCACTGGGTCTTAAAGTTGTTCTTTTTTTTTTCTTTTCTTTTTGACAGATCTGGTTTATCAGGAAATCTGTAGTAAAAAGCAATTTATTTGATCTTGGAAAAGATATCTGCCCTGCTTCTCACATCAGGCACAGGGGTAGGATGTTCAAAGCTATCCCACACGGTGTCTAGAAAAAATATGCAATGGGGCAATGAAAAACATGGCCAAATAAATACATGAAAGAGATTAGAATCTCTAAGAATACAAAATTGTCATCGCTTCCTCTACATATAACTAGATACTTAGGAAGTTATAAAACCCAGATATTAATAAGAAGTTTAATAATGTAGGTTACAAAATCATTCTAAATAAAATTCTGGCAGAAACAAATGAAAACAAAGACACAACCATGCTACTTTCAGCAATAATATTTTAAAAATATAAACTTTCTACAACATGCTACTGCTTAAGAGAATTTCATGTCTGTACATACAAGTACATGATATTTGAGAGACTTGAATTTGCCCTAACATAAAAGGAATTCTCTGTGATTGTGTGTAAATCACCCTGGATCATCAATCACTAGGCTGAAATAGACTTCTGGCTGATTGCTAGCTGCTTCTTTTCTCCTTCTCCTTCTCCTTCTCCTTCTCCTTCTCCTTCTCCTTCTCCTTCTCCTTCTCCTTCTCCTTCTCCTTTTCTCCTTCTTCTTCTCCTTCTCCTTCTCCTTCTCCTTCTCCTTCTCCTTCTCCTTCTCCTTATCCTTCTCCTTC
This sequence comes from Mus pahari, assembly GCF_900095145.1. NCBI lineage: Eukaryota > Metazoa > Chordata > Mammalia > Rodentia > Muridae > Mus > Mus pahari. Next base: position 2,250,504 of record NC_034607.1, on the reverse strand, counting down.
TCCTTCTCCTTCTTCTCCTTCTCCTCTTTTCAGACAGGATGTCTCTGTGTAGCCCTGGCTGTCCTGGAACACACTCAGTAGACCAGGCTGGCCTCGAACTCAGAGATCCACCTGCCTCTGCTTCCCAAGTGCTGGGATTAAAGACAGGCACCACAGCTGCCTGGTGACTGCTAGCTTTTTCCTTTTGAAACTAATTCTTCAAGCATGATTGAGACTGACTCTCAGGATCCTGCTCTGTGCAGGTCCACAGAGGAGCAGACACCCATCACTTGAACCAAGTCACAGGTCCTCTTTGAACTCATCCAGTGTCTAGCTGTCTTCATGACATCTGTAGTACTTAGCTGCTCTGACAAGCCATGTGCTAGTTTTTAAATAAGAGGCAATGTGGTAGTTTGAAAGAAAATGTCCCCCATAGGATCAGAGGGGGTGGCACTATTAGGAGATATGACTTTCTGGAGCAGGTGTGGTCTTGGAGAAAGTGTGTCACTGAGGGCTGGCTTCCAGGTGTCACTGAGGGCTGGCTTCCAGGTCTCAGATGCTCAACCCAGGTCCCATGTGGCATTCACTCCCGCCACATTGGCTGCCTGCCAATCTGGATGTGGAACTCTCAGCTCCTTCACCAGCACCATGAGACACTGATTCTGCTAAAAGACAAAGTTGGGAATAGCCATGAACTCAGTGGTACAGGAGACAATTTTCTGAACAGAACACCAATGGCTCAGGCTCTAAGATCAACAATTAATAATGGAGACATCATGAAACTGAAATTCTTATGTAAAGCAAAGAACACCACCAATAAAGAGTGGCCTACAGAATGGGAAAGATTTCACCAATTCCAAATATGGCAGAGGGCTGATTTCCAAAATATATAAAGATCCCAAGAATCGACATATCAACAAACCAAATAATACAATAAAAATGGGGTGCAGATCTACAATGAGAATTCTCAACAGAGGAATCTAAACTGCCCTAGAAGCAGCACTTAAAGAACTGTTTACATTGTGAGCCATCAGGGAAATGCAAGTCAAAATGACTCTGAAATTCCATTATGTTCCTGTCAGAGCAGCTAAGATCAAACACACAAGTGACAGCTCATGCTGGCAAGGTTGTGGAACAAGAGGAACACTCCTCCATTGTTGGTGGCAGTTCAAACCTATGCAGCCACTATGGAAATCAATTTAGCAGTTTCCCATAAAGTTGGGAATTTATCTACCTCGGGAACCAGGATACCACTCCTGGCGTATACGCCATCCCACAAACAAACAAACAAAACCAACTTGCTCAACCATGTTCATAGCAGCTTTATTTGTAACATCCCAATGTTGGAGCAAACCTAGATGTCCCTCAACTGAAGAATGTGTTGGGAACTAAGTAAAGGGGGGCCCGGTGGAAGGCCCTGGGTGAGAGGGGGAAGGGAAAAGGGGCCCAACGTCCGGTCAGAGTTCCTGTGCTCTGGGCAGGCGGACGTAGGCATGGGGGTGCTGCTGGACCCTTTCCACTCAGCCCCAGGTGGGCATTGCCTCTGACCCACTTGGCGGGGGGTGGGCAAGGGGGCTGCCCCCAACATGGGGACCCCAAGGCCCTTGTAGTCCCGGGGTTATAGGAGAGAGGGATGAGGGAAGAGGTTCCCAACACTGACCAGAGTGTGCAGCGGATCTTGATGGAGCAGAGACTATCTATGGTTTAAGAGCTTTATTATAGAAATGCAGGAGAGAGAGAGAGAGAGAGAGAGAGAGAGAGAGAGAGAGAGAGAGAGAGAGAGA
>NC_034607.1:2242319-2248520 GCF_900095145.1 Mus pahari | reverse complement strand
GAGGAGAGGAGAGGAGAGGAGAGGAGAGGAGAGGAGAGGAGAGGACAAAGAGAAAGGGAAGAGGAGAGAGAAGAGAGGGGTAAGAGAACCAAGGGGTGGGAGAGGGGGGACTAACAGCCCAGCCCCTTTTATGGTCTTTACTGTTGCTAGGTAACTGGGGAGGAGTTTAGCCTGAAGGTCAGAAGCTTGGGCCATTGTCTGCATGACTACTGACCATGTTTCTCTTATGGGGGCTGTGGGGGGCAGTAACTTAGTCAGGGGCCAGAGTTCCAGGAGCATGAGGGAACGCCTACCATGTCATGAAGGTGAATTATGACCATCGGGGTTCAGACCTCAGCTAGACTGGAGACCAGCCTGCAATTCCCCATAAGAATTGATACAGAAAATGTGGTAGATTTACACTATGGATTATTATATAGCTGCTAACAACAAGGACATCAGGAAATTTGCAGGCAAATTGATGGAACTAGAAAAAATTATCTCGCGAGAGACAACACAGACCCAGGAAGACAAACATAGTTTGTACACACTTATAAGGGGATATTAGTCATAAAGTATGGGATAACCATGCTAAAAATCACAGACCCAGATAAGCTAAAAAGGAGGGCTTGGGAGAGGGGTGGGGATGCTTGAATCTCACAGAGAAAAGAAAATAGATTTGGCAATGCTGGTAGAGGTCCTGTTTGGGGGAGGGGGTGGGGATGAGAATAGGAAGGGTGATGTGGGGGAGATTGAGGGAGAGAGTAGAGAGAGACAACAGGATTGGGGGGGGGCATCTCTGGGAGGAGCTAGAATGCTAGACTAGTAGGAAACCTCCCAGAGGCTATGAGGGTGGCCATAGCTAAGACTCCTAGCAAAGGAGAATATGAAGCCCGAACCAGGTAGGACTTCCAATGGAGGGTTTAGGACAGAAACCCAGCCACAAAACCCTAGACCCACAATTTATCCTACCTACAAGATGTGCAGGCATGAAGACGGAGCAGTAATTGAGGGAAAGGTCAACCAATGACTGGTCCCAAACCATGAGAGGGAGCCCACTCCTGACAACGTTAAAGATGCTCTGCTCTGCTGGCAGATGGGAGCCTAGCACAACTGTCTACAGAGAGGCTTCACTCAGTACCTGAGGCAAACCGATGCAGAGACCCACAGAAATACATCACATGGAGCTTGGCGATCTCGTTGTCGAGGGGGAGGAAGGATTGTTGGAGCCAGAGGGCCAAGGACACAGAAAACCTACAGAAACAGCGAACCTGGGCCCACCGGGCTCACAGAGACTGAGCTGCCAACCAGAGATCTCCATGTGGGATCCCTAAAGTGTGAGCAGGGACGGACTCTGACTACACTGCCTGACTTTGGGTCCCTTTTCAACTGGGCTGCCTCATCTAGCCTCAACAGAAGATGTGCCTTTTCTTACTGCAACTTGATATGCCAAGGCTGGTTGATACCCTTGGGAGGCCTTCCCTCTTTTGAGGAGAAGGGGAGAAGGAATGGATGGGGGGATAGAAGGGGAGGACTAGGAAGAAAGAAGGGAAGGGAAGCTGCAATCAGGATGTAAAGTAAATAAGTAATTTAATTAATAAAGAAAATTTAAGCCAGCAGGACATGGCATGCTTAGATTCCAGTACTCCAGAGACAGAGGCAGGAGGATCTCTATGAGTTCCAGGCCATCCTGGTCTACAGGCCAGCCAGGACAATGTATATTTTTTTTACATAGAGCATGGTGTTTGCTTTACACACAGACTTAGGCACACACACACACACACACACACACACACAGAGAATTCCTGAGTTCTGCATATGTATTATTTCGTGTACTTATAACTAAAGGAAGGTCATGTTTCAATGATGTAATCTTTCCTTTCTGTTTTCTGTATGTTGTCCTCAAAACTTCTTATTTGAGGAAAATTGTGATAAGGAATTATGTCACAGGATCAGCTCCAATGCACCAAACGTCAAAAAATACAAGGAAAGAGGAGAGGGCAGGGGATGGACTTCTGTCCAGGGGCTGCCAGGCACAGGCCCAGGTTGAGCAGCCATCAGGGAGCACAGAGCCAGGAAGAGGCAGGTTCTGGGGGAGCACTGTCAAGGGAGGAGCACAAGCCAAGCGGGACATGTTCATGACGTGGAGACATGGGGAGAACTCCTTCCTTCTGCTCCTGAAAGGTCAACACTGAGCAGGGAGGAACTTCTCATGCTGAGAGTCAATGCTGCTTCAGAGCACAGGTCTTTACCAAGTGTAGGGAGCAAGGCTCAGTGCTGACTGCCTGGCCAGACCCTGGCAGTGCCCAGTGGCTCTTCCTTTCCTGTGAATTTCTCAACCCGATCTGCCAGGGTGTTTAATAATCTCTTATCTGCAAGTTACTGCCAGTTATGGCTACAGGTTTCCCTCTGGCAGTCACAGACTGTTGCTTAGTGTCTGGGATCACCTGGAGGATGAGCATCTTCACCGAGATTCTGCCAACTCCCTGATAATTTAACCACACCTAAGCCACGAGGGACTCTCCCACATGAAACGCTATGGAGTCTCAGGCATCATCAGGCTTCTTACCTCTCAGCTGCCTTAAATAGAAGGACAGCCCCACTGCGAGGATGAACAGGCCGAGTGCCAGGCCCATGGCTCCACTCACCAGCTTGTTCTGTGCAGATGTGGACCGAGCCCCTAAGGATGGAAGCCAGATGTGGGTTTTATCACAAATTCAACACCTGATATCAGAGCACTGGGGTAGCTAGGACTTGCCACTTCTGGAAAGATATTTCAGAGTCACAGAAAAAGTGGAAGACAGTAGCTGCAGCCATGGATGAGAATGAAAACATCTAGAGTTGCTTTATCCATCTCTGCCATTTCTTGTAATGAAATTGATGAAATTATTTCTGTTAACTGAACAGCTGCAGCTGGTGGCTGGGTAGTGCTGCATATCACAATGTTGTCCAATAGCATGCTATGCATGATAATTGTGTCCATCTCTACACACAACAGTGAAGGAGCAATTCAGAACAGGATGCCAATGGTGGTACCCCTGTGCATTTTCTGAGCCATTGCCTAATGAGAGAGTCAGCCACAGCACAGACTCAGAATGGAACTAGACCAAGAGGAACCAAGTCCATGCTGACCCAAAGCTAGAGTGGCCCTTTGTCTTTATCCTGTTACTGCTTCTGTCTTTTTCCAAGAGAGACAGTGTCATCTGTCCATCTGTCCAGAAGCTGCCATGACTCTTGGGTCCTGTGCCTATCAAGCATGTTCAGGGGTGGGGATCATGTAACTTGCACAAGTGAGATGACAAAAACTGAGGCAGCTACCTGGAGTTCCTAAGTAACTAGATCCAAGATTATTTCCAGCTCTGTGGTCAATAATGTGCTGTGGAGAACCTGCAACTTACTTGAGTCCTCTACATCTTAAAGAAACGAAATTGGAGAATTTGACCATCAACAAACCTTTGTATGGTGGCTGAAAAGCCTATGATGGCAACTCCACTTTGCTCTTAATAGCTGCTGTCCATGAGGAAGTGTGTCTTTCTGGGGCCATGGATAAACCTTATAGGTTCCTTTTGCCCCAATCTTGACAAAGAACCCAGCTCATGCCATAGACTTTACTGGGGATATGTGTCTTCACTGACAAAACTGGCAGAGAGTACCCATTCCCTTCACCCAGTCTACCCAGAGGGCACCCAGTCCCATCACCCAGTCTATCTAGATCTGTACTTTTTCAGTGATTTTCTGTTTGGGGACATTTCCACACGGCCTCCATCTTAATCAAGTGTACTCAATTAAGTGTACTGGGCATAGATGTTGAACTAGGTGAGGAATAAAAGCTAGCAACATGGAAATTGTATTCATTTTTCCTTGTGGAGTCACCCACGTGCTTCCCTGGTAGGCAGGGATTTACAGGGTCAGAGAAAGCTGACAGGCAGAGATAAGCCACGCCCTCTCGCTGGTGGGCGGGCATTCCCAGAGGCTGGAAGTTGTCACTCACTCCACTCCACTGTGACAGGCCTGCTCAGGCTGGGATGCTCCACCTGGCAGGTGTAAACCTCTCCACCCTCCGGAACCGTCTCCAGCATCACCAGCGTCTGGAAGGTCCAGTCTCCATTTCGGATCAGGCCGGTGGACACAATTCCCGTCTTCTCCTCCATGCCATTCCGGAACCATCTGACTTCAATGCTGCCAGGGTAGAAGTCAGTCACAGAGCAGACCAGGAGGTTGTGGTGTTCCAGGGGCTGCGTCTTTGCAGGGTACACAGTCACCTTGGGCTCAGCTAGAGGAGAAAGGGAGGTGAGAAGGAGCCATGAGGATAGAGCTGTTCTCCCTGTGGGCTGCCTGCCTGCCTCCATCCACCCAGGCTGGAGATCTCAGGGACCCTAAACCTGTCCCTCAAGTTAATCCTGACAGCAGGGTCTGTTGGGACTGAAAACTAAGTATAAGGACTTATTTTATAACATGGAATAGTAATACTTTATTGAACTTAAATATTTTCAGTTTGAAAATATGCCTGTAAGTAGAGTATGTAGAGATATCATGAATACAGTACTTCAGAGAACATACACCACAGGACAGCTCAGGAATGGTTCTACCCTGGGAAGCAGGAAACAGAAAGAGTTGGTTCTCAGGGGTTCCAGGGCAAGCAAAAGTTAAAAAGTCATTACAGTAAGGGCTAGGTGGTGGTTCAGTTGATAAAGGGGCTTGCTTCCAAGACTGATGGTCTCAGGACCCTATAATGGATGGCGAGAATGAGACTGGTAACCTGTCTTATGATCTCCACACCTCCCCCCTCCCTCGCTCTACATCTCCCCTCCCCTTGCCCCCCCCTCTCTCTCTCACACACACACACAGACACACACACAGACACACACACACACACACACACACCTCAGCCCATCCATTTCCAATCTAATGCTTACCTTTTAAGTTCAACATGAAGATATCAACAAGGTCATAGTTATTTCTACACCTGTCCACGGAGGCACGATAATTGTTCAGCACATCCTTCTGGGTGTTCAAGTAATCAACTATGGGCTGCCCCAGCTCAGTCACTGCCTGGAATGTCCCAGAGTCACTGTTAAAGCGGGCAAACTCTTCCTGGTTATAGACGAATCTGGTCACACTCCACACACGCTCCTTCCCATTGAAGTAGTGACATTCAGCCTTCAACTGCTCCAGAAAGCGTGCTGCGGATGCAGGAACACTATTACAGGATGTCTGTGAGGACAGACGATGTCCCAGGATGGGAGTCAGTGAAAGGAACGGTGACACCTGCAGAGACCTCACCTGCTGCTCTCTCTCCTCCCACTAGCCCACACCATGAACCTATCCTCGCCACCTCAGGCTGAGGAAAACACTTGAGCTTTGTTACCATTTTTGTGATAGAAAATCCTTTCCAAAAACACTTTAGAGAAGAGAGGGGTTTAGATTATAATTTGATAGATTATAATTTGATAGTATCTACTATCTTGACTCATTGTGTCTACAGTCAAGAGCAGAGAGAGACAGAGACAGACAAAGAGAGACAGAGACAGAGACACAGAGAGAGCAAACACTTGGATCAGTCCGGTGAACTCTCTCATCTATCCTTGTCTTCTCACGCTTTTCATAAACTGCTGCCTAAGTTTCATGAACTGTTCCTCACAGTAGGCTGAATCTTCCTACATCAGCTAAGAATCAAGATCGTTCCAAATACTTATGCCTACAGGCCAGCCTGAGAGATAATTCATGTTAAGTCTCTCTTTCCACATGAGTTCACTGGAGTCGTGTCAAGTGGAGAGTTAAAACTAGCCAGCACAAAGATCATGCAAAACAGGGATCCTGCTCCATCAACCACATTCCGTCTCATCTCGGGCCCACAGGTCTTTAGCTCACCTCATGCAACATCCATGTAAAATATTATTCTATAAACCATACCTAAGAACTGGCCATGTGTATCAGGCCTTGTTTCTTTTCTTTTTTTTTTCAGAATTACATATAATTCACAATGACAAATACAAGAAATGCTTTATGGAAACTTAAAAATATCTATAATCAATTTTCAAAACATTAAACATTATCATTTATGTGGTAGATACATCATATATAATCTTTACAGTGGTAGGAATATTTGAGTCAGTCTATACGGAACATAAAATTTGAATAATCTATATAGATTTTCAACATCTCATCTAGTTTTCATATAACTAAGAGTGAAATATTAAAGTATTTGCCTAAAACTTAAAT
>NC_034607.1:2238818-2241859 GCF_900095145.1 Mus pahari | reverse complement strand
AGACTTTCCTTTCCATTCTCCCCTGATGCCACTACACGATGGCGTCCCTTTTCTGAATTCCTTACAATACTTGCTGGTTATCTGCTTATCTTCTATGTTGCTGCACTGTGCTCTGTTTTGGATGGCAATATTTTTCTTACTGGTTGTGTTTATTACTAAACCTGGTAAGACTCCTAACTTTTCCCCTATTTATGCATGCTCTTGCTAGACGGTTGGCACCCAATGATTCCCTCTTCTATGAAATCTTCAGTGCCCAGATCTCAGGAGCTATTTTCTTTTGCTGTCTGTAAGATAAACAACTTACACTTAGATAACTAATTCCATTTTATGGGTTTCCTTCCTAGCTGTAACCACAATGTCCTTTTGGATGAAGAGTGTGCATTTCTCTTTTTATAAAGGTGTCCTGACAAAACTAATGTGCAATCAACATCTGTTCAGTGACTGCTGGGCTGTCAGGAAAACGCTTCACAATCTTATGTCACAATAATAGTCTGGCCAATCTATTGAGAAGAAGGAAATTATTTTGTTAAAGTGAAAAAACTTAGGCTTGGTTCAGCTCCCCTCAGTACTCTAAAACCAACTTAGAAGCTACATGAACGGGACAGCTCCCACCTCGCCAATATCCCTGGATCTCCGGCATCTCCTCATCTACACCGTGTACTCAGGCTTTCCTCAGAAATGCTCGCCAAATTTTCTTGCACCCTCTACAAACAAACGTAACTTATTCCTTCTCCTTTTCTGAAAAAAATGGTCCATTAACCTTTTTAAAACCAAAACTAGTGTTTATAGCTTTGGGGGAAAATACTTTCTTTTTTTTCTTTCTTTTTTTCTTTTTTTTCAAAAAGAGAACCCACACCAATTCCTTCTCATCTTAACTCAGTCAGAAGCAGGCTGATTTCAGGTCCATCCTGCCAGGAAGGCAGTTCCTTCCCTTAGGCTTTTTGCCTGACACTAGAAACTGGAAATTGTTAAGCAGCTTTGAGGGTTCAAGTGCCACCTTGAGACATGATCTATTTTTCAGTTGTCTCGATGGTTTATTTGGCCCTGCTGCTTCCCATCCCATGCCAATGGATCCTTTAACAGTACTGTAAAGCAGCAACTACGGTAGTTCAGAGACTGGCAGGATTCATCTTTACACCCCAAAGCCTTTTGAACAAACTGGCTTGAGTAGAGCTGCCTTACTACAATCTCCCACAGCACGGTAGCTAGCGAGTAGCACTAGTTGCTCTACAATTTTTAACCAATTGCTTCAGTCATTATTTTCCTAATGCCGCTGACTGAACATTCTCTTTTAAAGCTAACTTCCCCATCCTCAGTATATGAGCTCTGCTAACAGTTCTTGAAATGTGTCAGTTGGGGAGCAGGGGGGGGGAGGGCATAGGGGACATTCAGGATAGCATTTGAAATGTAAATGAAGAAAATATCTAGCAAAATATTTTTTAAAAAAAGAGATGTTTCAGTTATGATCATCCCTTAGCACTGTGTATGCTTTTAACTTGTGGACAAAGACTTACAGACAAGTGGAAAAAGTAAGTTCTCTTTACAATCCAGAACTCATTTTTCAATATGAGTCTTGATTATATATGAAGGAAAATGACCCCCTAGTCAAAATTGTCCATTAGAAACCCAAGAACCAGTAGCTTTCTTACCTCTTTAATTCTCCATAAGGCATCAACTTTATGCTACTTTGTGTGTGTGTGTGTGTGTGTGTGTGTGTGTGTGTGAGTGTGTATTACTGTATACATGTATTTTCTTTTTTAAGTAAAAAAAAGAAAGAAAAAACTTCATTCACCTATGTCCAATATAGGCATCTAGGTATATAGTTACAAATTAAAGGCCACAAATACTTCCCAAGAAAAAGGATTTAAAAAAAAAAAACTCAGCTCCTCCTTTCACATAGCACAGCCAGCTTTCAAAGCACNCCAGCTAAGAGAAAGGGGTCATCCACGGAGACAGGAAGGCCGAGCTTTTCCTCTTTGGATGATAGCTGNATTTTTATTGGCAGTTCTAGTAAAATATGTAACTTCTCATCCATTCTAAGCAAGGCTTCCCCCACCCCCACTCCCACAGCTTTTCTTCAAATAACCCCTGTACTCTTCCATTAGAATTTGAAGTCTTGGAGATTTTGAACAGCAGGGTTTTGGGTGATAAGCAGTCACTTTAAATCATGTATTGGCTATGTGGAGAAGGAAGAATATGGGAGGATGTCAGAGATGGTAGTGAGAGGGAGATAGTTCATTGGACACACTGGAAGACAGCAAGCATTTCAAAGCTGCTTTCGGAATCTCACGAAGGCCCAAACCGCTACCATGGTGAGGGCAAACACTGGTAGCAGTACCATAGCTACAGGAACTCCACTAGGCTCTCCTTCACCTCGATGTACTAGAGGTCCGTTCTGCACTGGTAACCTGTGCTGTACTCTCAGGGACACAGCACATCCCGCATTACAGAAGAGGTCTACAGCATCTTGGTGTAGCAGGTTCTTCAGATCTTGGCCATTTACCGAAAGGATCTTATCACCCTCCTGGAGCCGCCCATCCTCTTTGATGCGGCTGACGTAGATGCCACTGTCGTTGGATACATACTGTTGATCTGTCCCACCGACGATGTTGAAGCCCAGCCCCAAGGGTCCTCTCGTCAGGTTGATCTCTTCCTCCGTGACTAAATAATCCACCCGTCCGTTCATATCTGACTGCTCTCCGGGCGGAAACCTGGGGTCAGCTGGTGCCCAGGGCAGGCGAAGGTGAATCAAGCTCCGCGCCGCCTCCCCAGCATAGCTTTTACCTTCTTCTTTTTTTTTTTAATTAGATATTTTCTTTACTTACATTCCAAATGCTATCCCAAAAGTTCCCTATAACCTCCCCCTGCCCCTGCTCCCCTACCCACCCACTCCCACTTCCTGGCCCTGGCATTCGCCTCTGCTGGGTCATGTAAAGTTTGCAAGACCAAGGGGCCTCTCTTCCCAATGATGGTTGACTAGGCCATCTTCTGCTACATATGCAGCTAGAGACACGAGCTCTGGGGGTACTGGTTAGTTCATA